>NC_053389.1:484927437-484981952 GCF_905171765.1 Bufo bufo
GTGCAGGGGTCAAAGTAACTCAATGGTGGCTTCTCCTGTGGTGGCTGATATGATGCCAGAATATGTGCTGTGGTGCCTCTCTCCTCTGTCTGGGTCCAAAGGCCTAAATCACTGAAAGAGGCCTTCTCCTGTGGTGTGTGATATGATGCCTGAATATGTGCTGTGGTGCCTCTCTCCTCTTCCTGGGTGCGGGGGTCAAAGTAACTCAATGGTGGCTTCTCCTGTGGTGGCTGATATGATGCCAGAATATGTGCTGTGGTGCCTCTCTCCTCTTCCTGGGTGCGGGGGTCAAAGTAACTCAATGGTGGCTTCTCCTGTGGTGGCTGATATGATGCCAGAATATGTGCTGTGGTGCCTCTCTCCTCTTCCTGGGTGCGGGGGTCAAAGTAACTCAATGGTGGCTTCTCCTGTGGTGGCTGATATGATGCCAGAATATGTGCTGTGGGGCCTCTCTCCTCTTCCTGGGTGCAGGGGTCAAAGTAACTCAATGGTGGCTTCTCCTGTGGTGGTTAGTATGATGCCAGAATATGTGCTGTGGGGCCTCTCTCCTCTTCCTGGGTGCAGGGGTCAAAGTAACTCAATGGTGGCTTCTCCTGTGGTGGCTGATATGATGCCAGAATATGTGCTGTGGTGCCTCTCTCCTCTTCCTGGGTGCGGGGGTCAAAGTAACTCAATGGTGGCTTCTCCTGTGGTGGCTGATATGATGCCAGAATATGTGCTGTGGGGCCTCTCTCCTCTTCCTGGGTGCAGGGGTCAAAGTAACTCAATGGTGGCTTCTCCTGTGGTGGTTAGTATGATGCCAGAATATGTGCTGTGGGGCCTCTCTCCTCTTCCTGGGTGCAGGGGTCAAAGTAACTCAATGGTGGCTTCTCCTGTGGTGGCTGATATGATGCCAGAATATGTGCTGTGGGGCCTCTCTCCTCTTCCTGGGTGCAGGGGTCAAAGTAACTCAATGGTGGCTTCTCCTGTGGTGGCTGATATGATGCCAGAATATGTGCTGTGGTGCCTCTCTCCTCTGTCTGGGTCCAAAGGCCTAAATCACTGAAAGAGGCCTTCTCCTGTGGTGTGTGATATGATGCCTGAATATGTGCTGTGGTGCCTCTCTCCTCTTCCTGGGTGCGGGGGTCAAAGTAACTCAATGGTGGCTTCTCCTGTGGTGGCTGATATGATGCCAGAATATGTGCTGTGGTGCCTCTCTCCTCTTCCTGGGTGCGGGGGTCAAAGTAACTCAATGGTGGCTTCTCCTGTGGTGGCTGATATGATGCCAGAATATGTGCTGTGGGGCCTCTCTCCTCTTCCTGGGTGCAGGGGTCAAAGTAACTCAATGGTGGCTTCTCCTGTGGTGGTTAGTATGATGCCAGAATATGTGCTGTGGGGCCTCTCTCCTCTTCCTGGGTGCAGGGGTCAAAGTAACTCAATGGTGGCTTCTCCTGTGGTGGCTGATATGATGCCAGAATATGTGCTGTGGTGCCTCTCTCCTCTTCCTGGGTGCGGGGGTCAAAGTAACTCAATGGTGGCTTCTCCTGTGGTGGCTGATATGATGCCAGAATATGTGCTGTGGGGCCTCTCTCCTCTTCCTGGGTGCAGGGGTCAAAGTAACTCAATGGTGGCTTCTCCTGTGGTGGTTAGTATGATGCCAGAATATGTGCTGTGGGGCCTCTCTCCTCTTCCTGGGTGCAGGGGTCAAAGTAACTCAATGGTGGCTTCTCCTGTGGTGGCTGATATGATGCCAGAATATGTGCTGTGGTTCCTCTCTCCTCTTCCTGGGTGCGGGGGTCAAAGTAACTCAATGGTGGCTTCTCCTGTGGTGGCTGATATGATGCCAGAATATGTGCTGTGGGGCCTCTCTCCTCTTCCTGGGTGCAGGGGTCAAAGTAACTCAATGGTGGCTTCTCCTGTGGTGGTTAGTATGATGCCAGAATATGTGCTGTGGGGCCTCTCTCCTCTTCCTGGGTGCAGGGGTCAAAGTAACTCAATGGTGGCTTCTCCTGTGGTGGCTGATATGATGCCAGAATATGTGCTGTGGTGCCTCTCTCCTCTTCCTGGGTGCGGGGGTCAAAGTAACTCAATGGTGGCTTCTCCTGTGGTGGCTGATATGATGCCAGAATATGTGCTGTGGGGCCTCTCTCCTCTTCCTGGGTGCAGGGGTCAAAGTAACTCAATGGTGGCTTCTCCTGTGGTGGTTAGTATGATGCCAGAATATGTGCTGTGGGGCCTCTCTCCTCTTCCTGGGTGCAGGGGTCAAAGTAACTCAATGGTGGCTTCTCCTGTGGTGGCTGATATGATGCCAGAATATGTGCTGTGGGGCCTCTCTCCTCTTCCTGGGTGCAGGGGTCAAAGTAACTCAATGGTGGCTTCTCCTGTGGTGGCTGATATGATGCCAGAATATGTGCTGTGGTGCCTCTCTCCTCTGTCTGGGTCCAAAGGCCTAAATCACTGAAAGAGGCCTTCTCCTGTGGTGTGTGATATGATGCCTGAATATGTGCTGTGGTGCCTCTCTCCTCTTCCTGGGTGCGGGGGTCAAAGTAACTCAATGGTGGCTTCTCCTGTGGTGGCTGATATGATGCCAGAATATGTGCTGTGGTGCCTCTCTCCTCTTCCTGGGTGCGGGGGTCAAAGTAACTCAATGGTGGCTTCTCCTGTGGTGGCTGATATGATGCCAGAATATGTGCTGTGGGGCCTCTCTCCTCTTCCTGGGTGCAGGGGTCAAAGTAACTCAATGGTGGCTTCTCCTGTGGTGGTTAGTATGATGCCAGAATATGTGCTGTGGGGCCTCTCTCCTCTTCCTGGGTGCAGGGGTCAAAGTAACTCAATGGTGGCTTCTCCTGTGGTGGCTGATATGATGCCAGAATATGTGCTGTGGTGCCTCTCTCCTCTTCCTGGGTGCAGGGGTCAAAGTAACTCAATGGTGGCTTCTCCTGTGGTGGCTGATATGATGCCAGAATATGTGCTGTGGGGCCTCTCTCCTCTTCCTGGGTGCAGGGGTCAAAGTAACTCAATGGTGGCTTCTCCTGTGCTGATTGATATAAAGCTGATGGTTGTGCCATCTGACATGGTTGCCAGGGTCTGATTCAATGGGGGCCTACTCCTGTGGTGGGTGATCTAAATGCCTGATTCTCTGCTGTGAAACCTCTCTCCTCCGTCTGGGTGTAGGGGTCAAAGTCTTTCAAAGTCGCCTTCTCCTGTGCTGATTGATATGAAGCTGATGGTTGTGCCATCTGACATGGTTGCCGGGGTCCCATTAAATTGTGGCCTACTCCTGTGGTGGTTGATATGATGCCTGATTCTCTGATGTGGAACCTCTCTCCTCTGTTTGGGTGAAGGGGTCAAAGTAACTAAATGGTGGCTTCTCCTGTGGTGGCTGATATGATGCCAGAATATGTGCTGTGGGGCCTCTCTCCTCTTCCTGGGTGCAGGGGTCAAAGTAACTCAATGGTGGCTTCTCCTGTGGTGGCTGATATGATGCCAGAATATGTGCTGTGGTGCCTCTCTCCTCTTCCTGGGTGCGGGGGTCAAAGTAACTCAATGGTGGCTTCTCCTGTGGTGGCTGATATGATGCCAGAATATGTGCTGTGGTGCCTCTCTCCTCTTCCTGGGTGCGGGGGTCAAAGTAACTCAATGGTGGCTTCTCCTGTGGTGGCTGATATGATGCCAGAATATGTGCTGTGGTGCCTCTCTCCTCTTCCTGGGTGCGGGGGTCAAAGTAACTAAATGGTGGCTTCTCCTGTGGTGGTTGATATGATGCCTGATTCTCTGCTGTGAAACCTCTCTCCTCCATCTGGGTGTAGGGGTCAAAGTCTTTCAAAGTCGCCTTCTCCTGTGCTGATTGATATAAAGCTGATGGTTGTGCCATCTGACATGGTTGCCAGGGTCTGATTCAATGGGGGCCTACTCCTGTGGTGGGTGATCTAAATGCCTGATTCTCTGCTGTGAAACCTCTCTCCTCCGTCTGGGTGTAGGGGTCAAAGTCTTTCAAAGTCGCCTTCTCCTGTGCTGATTGATATGAAGCTGATGGTTGTGCCATCTGACATGGTTGCCGGGGTCCCATTAAATTGGGGCCTACTCCTGTGGTGGGTGATCTAAATGCCTGATTCTCTGCTTTGAAACCTCTCTCCTCCGTCCGGGTGTAGGGGTCAAAGTCTGTCAAAGTCGCCTTCTCCTGTGCTGATTGATATAAAGCTTATGCTTGTGCCATCTGACATGGTTGCCGGGGTCTGATTCAATGGTGGCCTACTCCTGTGGTGGGTGATCTAAATGCCTGATTCTCTGCTGTGTAACCTCTCTCCTCCGTCTGGGTGTAGGGGTCAAAGTAACTAAATGGTGGCCTACTCCTGTGGTGGGTGATATGATGCCTGGTTCTCTGCTGTGGGACCTCTCTCCTTTGTCTGGGTGCTGTGGTCAAAATAATAGTAAGTGACCTTCTCCATTGGTGGGTGACTTGAAGCCTGATTCTGTGCTATGGGACCTCACTCCAATTAATATTGTTTAATTTTTATTTATTTTATGTTAACTCATCATTTCCCTATCTACATTTGTTTGCAGGGGATTTAACTACATTTTGCTGCCTTTTGCAGCCCTCTAGCCCTTTCCGGGTGTGTTTTACAGCCTTTTTAGTGCCCAAAAGTTCGGGTCCCCATTGACTTCTATGGGGTTCGGGTTCGGGATGAAGTTCGGGTCGAGTTCGGATCCCGAACCCGAACATTTTTCGAAAGTTCGGCCGAACTCGTCGAACCCGAACATCCAGGTGTTCGCTCAACTCTATTCAGGAATAAAAACAGTCTAAATCACACAAAAAATGAAAGTTCTATTTTTATTTTTAGTTAAAAATATATAGTTATAGTGTATGGAAGACAGATTCTGCCTGTCTCTTGCTTTTTCCATTATTCCACAATGGATTAGCAGTGATAGAATTAAGTAACTAATGTCAACACTGAGCCTGAAGGGAATAGATGATGCTGGCAGTAACTATTGTGCCACAGGAAAATGCATACTGTATACTTATAGCCTCGCTTATTCAAAAATGGAAGAAAAATCATTTTCATTTAATAAAACTTGGTATGGTAGGGTTTAAACACGGACATAAATTCTGTACTTTTAATCTGACTTTTAAAAAATGATATCAGATTGAAGAATAAAACAGAGAAAACTATGTCCTACAATAACTATGTTCCCTAGCACATGCCACACAAATGATTTGTGAGTTATTTAAATGGGTTCCATAGCATTAGATCAGTTTGTCTGTTTTATTCTAAAAACAGTGCCACACCCATCTAAATATTGTCTGCAATACTGTAGCTGAGCTTCATTAAATGCAATTTATTTAATTACAATACCAGAAACAACCCATGAAAAGCTGTTGCACTGTTTTTGAATCAAAGCAGCAATCATTCTCTAATTCTATATGACTCTGGTCTTGCAATAGAGATCCACACACCACCACCATCTGTCTAAATTTAATTTCTGGTTTAAGGCTGGCCACACACTTTGGGTAGTTATTGAGTAAATTGCTTATTGGCCCCCTCATACATATACATTAGAGATGAGAGAACCTTTTCGGATTCGGTTTGTTTCAGGTTCGCCAAATTTTTCAAAAAAACTCAGTTTGGAAACTAAATTGTTTCTACCTCAACCAAAGTTGCTCCAGTTGGTAGATAACTCTCTGTAGTCTCCTAGGACTCAGAATTTTTATAAAAAAATATTATCTCTGTAAATTTTTTCTGACTTTATGCATTTTCTCTCCCCTTTCTTAAGCTACAATGACAGCAATAGCAAATCATGTCAGAGTTACATATAGCTTGGGGTAAAGAAATGGCTGACAGCATTAACAAGCACACTACGTGGTCGCATGTATTATGCTTTTTCATAATACAAAGCTTGCCTTATCAATGGCAGATGGTGTTTAAACACACACTGTGGGAAAAAATTATACACAAATTCATAGGGGCAGAATGCCTGCTTATATGACATGCACAAGTTTTACTTGTCAGGAAAAATACTGGTTTGTTGGGACCAAGCCTCTAAAAATTATGCTTTAACGTATTTTTACATGCATAAATAATAATTTCAGAAGAAATAGTGGCACGTACGAGCCCTGAAAAATTCTCCCTTTTAATTAGGAGCGGCAGGATTACAGTGTGGATGCGGAAAGTGTAGGGTAATTGTAGCATGTAGCCTCAACAATAGCACTAGCAGTAGCAACATAGCATGGAACAGACAAGGCAGTAGATTGGCTGTTTATAGGTAGTACTACTAGTGGCTGTTTAGTAGCGTTAATAGTGGTGGCAGTAGGGGATTATCAGCGAGTAGTAGCAGCTGTGATGGTGGCAGCAGAAGCCATATGGCACAACATAGTAATATATTAGCAGGCAGGCAGACAGCGGTAGTGACATGATGGCAGCAGCAGCCATATGGTATGGAAAAAAGTCTAATAGTCGTCACCCACCCACTGGAACAGGCCACTGTCACAAATTTAGGCCCAGGCACCCAGACAGAGGAGAGAGGTCCCGTAACAGAGAATCTGGCCTTATGTCAGCACAGAATCTATCTTCATGTCATAGCAGAGAATCAGGCTTCACGTCACCCACCACTGGAACAGGCCACTGTCACATATTTAGGCCCCGGCACCCAGACAGAGGAGAGAGGTCCCGTAACAGAGAATCTGGCCTTATGTCAGCGCAGAATCAGTCTTCAAGTCATAGCAGAGAATCAGGCTTCACATCACCCACCACTGGAACAGGCCACTGTCACACATTTAGGCCCCGGCACCCAGGCAGAGGAGAGGTTCATTCAACTTTGGGTTGCCCCGCAATATAATGGTAAAATTAAAATAAAAATAGTATTGAATGAGGAAGTGCCCTGGAGTAGAATAATATATTGTTAAGGGGAGGTAGTTAATATCTAATCTGCACAAGGGATGGACAGGTCCTGTGGGATCCATGCCTGGTTCATTTTTATGAACGTCAGCTTGTCCACATTGGCTGTAGACAGGCGGCTGCGTTTGTCTGTAATGACGCCCCCTGCCGTGCTGAATACACGTTCAGACAAAACGCTGGCCGCCGGGCAGGCCAGCACCTCCAAAGCATAAAAAAGGCTAGCTCTGGCCACGTGGACAATTTGGAGACCCAAAAGTTGAATGGGGCCGAACCATCAGTCAGTACGTGGAGGGGTGTGCACATCTACTGTTCTACCATGTTAGTGAAATGTTGCCTCCTGCTAACACGTTCCGTATCAGGTGGTGGTGCAGTTAGCTGTGGCGTGGTGACAAAACTTTTCCACATCTCTGCCATGCTAACCCTGCCCTCAGAGGAGCTGGCCGTGACACAGCTGCGTTGGCGACCTCTTGCTCCTCCTCTGCCTTCGCCTTGGGCTTCCACTGGTTCCCCTGTGACATTTGGGAATGCTCTCAGTAGCGCGTCTACCAACGTGCGCTTGTACTCGCGCATCTTACTATCACGCTCCAGTGTAGAAAGTAAGGTGGGCACATTGTCTTTGTACCGGGGATCCAGCAGGGTGGCAACCCAGTAGTCCGCACACGTTAAAATGTGGGCAACTCTGCTGTCGTTGCGCAGGCACTGCAGCATGTAGTCGCTCATGTGTGCCAGGCTGCCCAGAGGTAAGGACAAGCTGTCCTCTGTGGGAGGCGTATCGTCATCGTCCTGTGTTTCCCCCCAGCCACGCACCAGTGATGGGCCCGAGCTGCTTTGGGTGCCACCCCGCTGTGAACCTGCTTCATCCTCATCCTCCTCCACCTCCTCCTCATCCTCGTCCTCCTCGTCCTCCAGTAGTGGGCCCTGTTCTGCCACTTTTGTACCTGGCCTCTGGTGTTGCAAAAAACCTCCCTCTGAGTCACTTCGAAGAGACTGGCCTGAAAGTGCTAAAAATGACCCCTCTTCCTCATCTTCCTCCTGGGCCACCTCCTCTTCCATCATCGCCCTAAGTGTTTTCTCAAGGAGACATAGAAGTGGTATTGTAACGCTGATAACGGCGTCATCGCCACTGGCCATGTTGGTGGAGTACTCGAAACAGCGCAACAGGGCACACAGGTCTCGCATGGAGGCCCAGTCATTGGTGGTGAAGTGGGTCTGATCCGCAGTGCGACTGACCCGTGCATGCTGCAGCTGAAACTCCACTATGGCCTGCTGCTGCTCGCACAGTCTGTCCAGCATATGCAAGGTGGAGTTCCACCTGGTGGGCACGTCGCATATGAGGCGGTGAGCGGGAAGGCCGAAGTTACGCTGTAGCGCAGACAGGCGAGCAGCGGCAGGGTGTGAACGCCGGAAGCGCGAACAGACGGCCCGCACTTTATGCAGCAGCTCTGACATGTCGGGGTAGTTGCGAATTAACTTCTGCACCACCAAATTCAGCACATGCGCCAGGCAAGGGATGTGCGTCAAACCGGCTAGTCCCAGAGCTGCAACGAGATTTCGCCCATTATCGCACACCACCAGGCCGGGATTGAGGCTCACCGGCAGCAACCACTCGTCGGTCTGTTGTTCTATACCCCGCCACAACTCCTGTGCGGTGTGGGGCCTGTCCCCCAAACATATGAGTTTCAGAACGGCCTGCTGACGTTTACCCCGGGCTGTGCTGAAGTTGGTGGTGAAGGTGTGTGACTGACTGGATGAGCAGGGGGAAGAAGAGGAGGAGGAACCTGAGTAGGAGGAGGAGGAGACAGGAGGCAAAGAATGTTGCCCTGCGATCCTTGGCGACGGAAGGACGTGCGCCAAACAGCTCTCCGCCTGGGGCCCAGCCGCCACTACATTTACCCAGTGTGCAGTTAGGGAGATTTAGCGTCCCTGGCCGTGCTTACTGGTCCACGTATCTGTGGTTAGGTGGACCTTGCCACAGATGGCGTTGCGCAGTGCACACTTGATTTTATCCGACACTTGGTTGTGCAGGGAAGGCACGGCTCTCTTGGAGAAGTAGTGGCGGCTGGGAACAACATACTGTGGGACAGCAAGCGACATGAGCTGTTTGAAGCTGTGTGTGTCCACCAGCCTAAATGACAGCATTTCATAGGCCAGTAGTTTAGAAATGCTGGCATTCAGGGCCAGGGATCGAGGGTGGCTAGGTGGGAATTTACGCTTTCTCTCAAATGTTTGTGAGATGGAGAGCTGAACGCTGCCGTGTGACATGGTTGAGATGCTTGGTGACGCAGGTGGTGGTGTTGGTGGTACATCCCATGTTTGCTGGGCGGCAGGTGCCAACGTTCCTCCAGAGGCGGAGGAAGAGGCCGAGGCGGCGGCAGCAGCAGAAGAGGCAGAGGCGGCAGCAGCAGAAGAGGTAGCAGGGGGAGCCTGAGTGACTTCCTTGTTTTTAAGGTGTTTACTCCACTGCAGTTCATGCTTTGCATGCAGGTGCCTGGTCATGCAGGTTGTGCTAAGGTTCAGAACGTTAATGCCTCGCTTCAGGCTCTAATGGCACAGCGTGCAAACCACTCGGGTCTTGTCGTCAGCACATTGTTTGAAGAAGTGCCATGCCAGGGAACTCCTTGAAGCTGCCTTTGGGGTGCTCGGTCCCAGATGGCGGCTTTCAGTAGCATGCAGAGTCTCTTGGCGGCGGGTGTTCTGATTTTGCCCACTGCTCCCTATTTTGCTACGCTGTTGGCTCGGTCTCACCACTGCCTCTTCCTCTGAACTCTGAAAGTCAGTGGCACGACCTTCATTCCATGTGACCCCTGACCTACTGTTCAGTCTGCACACTGCAGAAAGACGCAGCAGTTGGCACCTGTGTTTCGTCATCATCAGAGACGTGCTGAGGTGGTATTCCCATGCCCTCATCATCAGGAAAAATAAGTGGTTGTGCGTTAGTGCATTCTATCTCTTCCACCCCTGGGGAAGGGCTAGGTGGATGCCCTTGGGAAACCCTGGCAGCAGAGTCTTCAAACAGCATAAGAGACTGCTGCATAACTTGAGGCTCAGACAGTTTCCCTGATATGCATGGGGGTGATGTGACAGACCGATAGGCTTGGTTTTCATGCGCCATCTGTGCGCTTTATGCAGAAGACTGGGTGGGAGATAATGTGAACGTGCTGGATCCACTGTCGGCCACCCAATTGACTAATGCCTGTACCTGCTCAGGCCTTACCATCCTTAGAACGGCATTGGGCCCCACCAAATATCGCTGTAAATTCTGCTGGCTACTGGGACCTGAGGTAGTTGGTTCACTAGGACGAGTGGCTGTGGCAGAACGGCCACGTCCTCTCCCAGCACCAGAGGGTCCACTAACACCACCACGACCATGTCCACGTCCGCGTTCCTTATTAGATGTTTTCCTCATTGTTCCCGTTCACCACAATTTTGAGAATGGCAAATTTGGGAATAGTTTTTCAACCCAGAACAAAAAGTGTGCTTTTACGGTCACTACAAATAACTTGACCAGCTAAAACAGTACAGATTTGGTTGAATAGAAATGTGAGGCCTGTTTTTTTTTGCGCTGTGTGACAGGTATAGGTTTAATCACAGAATTAGACTTGTATCTGCATGGTAGCGTGTGTGTTAAGTTTTTCTGAATGACACTATCAGCACCTTCAATGTAAGATATCCTTTTTGGGATAGATTTCAAGTAGGCCTCATATAGCAGAAACTAGTTATTTTGAGAATGGCAAATTTGGGAATAGTTTTTCAACCCAGAACAAAAAGTGTGCTTTTACGGTCACTACAAATAACTTGACCAGCTAAAACAGTACAAATTTGGTTGAATAGAAATGTCAGGTCTATTTTTTAGGCGCTGGGTGACAGGCTCAACTTGCCCCTGATGTAGTATATGGCCAAAAAATAACCACTCTATTGATAGTTAAATGCACTTGGGTGACACAGGCTCAGCCTGCACCAGATGTAGTATATGGCCAAAAAATAACCAGACTGTTGATGGTTAAATGCACTTCGGTGACACAGGCTCAGCCTGCAGCTGATGTAGTTTTTGGCCAAAAAATAACCAGACTGTTGATGGTTAAATGCACTTCGGTGACACAGGCTCAGCCTGCAGCTGATGTAGGATATAGCAAAAAATAACCACACTATTGATGGTTAAATACACTTGGTGATAGCTTGTGGCGCACCACAAGCCCCAAAATGGCCGCCTATCACCCCAGAAAAAAGTGATCTAAAAACGCTCTGGGCAGCCTCAAAAAAGTGAGCAAGTCGATATTAGCACTTCAATGATCCACAGCTGCAGATCGATCACAGAATGAAGTCTTTTGGAGGAGTTAATCTGCCTAATCTCGCCCTAACGTCGCAGCAGCAACCTCTCCCTATGCTTGAATCAGCAGAGTGACGTGCAGCGCTACGTGACCCAAGCTTATATAGAGGCTTGGTCACATGCTGCACTGGCCAATTACAGCCATGCCAATAGTAGGCAAGGCTGTGATGGCCTCTTGGGGCAAGTAGTATGACGCTTGTTGATTTGCAGCCTTTCAAAAAGCGCCAAGAAAGCGCCGAACACCGAACCCGAACACGGACTTTTACGAAAATGTTCGGGTTCGGGTCCGTGTCACGGACACCCCAAAATTCGGTACGAACCCGAACTATACAGTTCGGGTTCGCTCATCCCTAGTTGTCAGCAGTAAGTTTGTGTTGACGTCACTGATTTTTTTGCCTTTCCTCTGATCCGTCAGAACAATAACCCGCAAAAAATTGATCCTTCACTCAGTCAGCATTTGCTCAATAATCCATCAGTATTGCTAATGCCAAAAAAAACAGGAGTGGATCTAAAACAGAGATGCCACGTGAATGGAATATTTGCATGACTTCTGTGTTTTGTGCCCACTCCTGCTTTTGATAACCAAATCATAAGCCAATTCTGATGGGACCATACAGGCCTTATAGCTGCTACACATACAGGATCCGTTGTGCGTATCATTTTTCCTTCCTTCTGACAGATCAGAAGATAGGTCAAATAAACAATGATGTCAGCCAGGCCGAAAGGCAAAATAATGGCCCAATCATGAAGTGGGGAGGGTGGGAACAGCATGAGAAGTCCACAGAGTGGCCCAATGACAGAGTGTGGAGGTGGCAGCAACAGCAGCGACATCAGGAGGATACCTCAGAGTGGCAAGGTGGCATAGTGTGGAGATGGCAGTAGCAGGATTCCTCAGAGTGGCAAGGTGACATAGTATGGAGATGGCAGTAGCAGCAGCATCAGCAGTTTTGGCCATACATTCTTCTGCTTCCAGGTCCTTTCCAACACACAATCATCGTCATAATCCTCACCCTCCCCGCCACTTTTATCAGACTGTGATATCTGATGGTGGGCTACTTGGCCCTTCTTCTCTATATTTTCCGAGAGTGCCATTGTTGCTACCATTGCCCCTACCTCCACCATCATGGATACAAGTTCCAACATTGCTACCACCAACCCACCGATGAATAGGGTCCCGTCTCCCCCTGAACCTCCTCCTAATGGCAGTAGAAACACTGACTGCTTTCACACAAGTAATCAACAAGGAGATTCAGTTGACTATCTACCATAGTGTGTGGTGGAGTTTTTTCCTAAGAACACTATGGTAGATAGTCAAGAGAGGAGGAGATTCAGGGGGTGGCAGGGGACTCCATGCATAGGTGTGTTTGTGGTAGTAGTGATCAAACTTGTAGCCACTATAAGTGGCCGTGAAGACAGAGAGGATGTAACTGAAAGGCTTCTCTGGGACTGCAAGGATGATGAGCAGGAGAAATCCTATAACCCCTGACTCCAGAATTATAAATGACTTCAACATCATCCTGCTATGGCTGAGAGAGGGAGTAAGCCATCCAGTCCACAATATCCTCCTCTTTGTCCTGAAAAATAATGTTGCACCTTTTAGAATCCAGGGAGAACTTTGGTCTACCACTACTAGTGCCTGGATGGCTGCTGCTGCTAATACCCACATTCTAGCTCTGGAAGGTTTTAAACTCTTCCATGTCCCAGACTTTTTATTCTGAAGTCTAATAAAAACTCTCAATTTTCCTAAATTAAAATTCACAAGTTTGGTACAAAGTTTCACAAATTATGGAATAAAATTGTAAGTATGTTTTTTTGTAATTTAAAGACAGAGGCACAATTAAATACTCTTCTGTTTCTATAAACACAATAAACACTGTTATTGACAATAAACTTTGGGAAGATGTTTGCCGACTGTGTTATTCGCATTTAAAATATTTGTTTAGCAAGACCTTTCATTACTGTTAAGACACATGTTGGAAGGTTGTAATACGATTATTCACTCCCCCCTCCCAAAACCACCAATTTAACAATGCAGAAAAAGCTGTTAAGATTGCTGTCTACTGTGTTATTTGCATTTAGAAATGCAGGTTAAAAAATATATCTTTCTTTATGATTGAGAAACTTTTAATGCAATTATTCCCCTCCCCCCACCATCACAAACAATATAATGATGCAGGAAAGGCCAATAAGATTTATGTCTATGGTGTAAACTGCATTAGAGTTCACTGTTATAAAAATGATGTTATTTCCATAAAATGCTTTTGCTATAATGCAATTCATTAAAACAATCAGTTTGAAAAAAAAAATGCAAGTAGCAAAATGCTATTGGGGTACTGTGCTGGCAATAAGTCTATGTCAAAATGAGGTTTAAAACAAAAAAAAGAAAAAAAAAGCTGTCTTTCTGTTTAAACAAAAAAAAAAAATATTGTAGGAACACAGATCTCTTAGAATGAAGTTCTATAGCAGCTGTATTATTAAGCATTGTGCCCAAGGCCCTCAATTTCTCAAAGCTTGCCCTGAGCAAAATCCCTCAAATATTTATTTCTATACTTTACCTACACTGTCCCTTTAAAACTAGAATATATGTGGTTAAATACATTGTGGTTAAAAATTTCTGTATAAATATATTGCTCATAAACAATCTCAAAATAACAATATTCAAACAATTTCATCATTATTAAAACAAATTACAGTGAAAACATATTCTCATAGCTCACGTATGTAGATCATTTTCATCCCATATTTAAAAACCTCCTCCTACTCACTCCAATCTGGGTTGCTCTCCTCCCCTCATATGCAGATGTCCTCCTATATTGATTACCTTCCAGATCTCCCGGTAGCGCTGTGGTAACCACTAGTTGACCTAGTGGTTGTAACTTCTGTATCAGCCACTTCATTACCGAGGTACACACTGTTACTGCATGCAGACTGCCTTGATAACCCATTTCATATTTAAACACTTGGGTTGTAAGGTTTGCATATTAAAAATCCATTCCAATTCAGTCAGATTTATTAATTTGAAAGAGGCATCCCAGTAGGAGGTTTTAGAATATGAGATGAAAATGGTCTACATACGTGAGCCATGAAAATATGTTTTCACTGTGATTTGTTTTAATAATGATGAAATTGTTTTAATATTGTTAGTTTGTGATTGTTAAAGAGCAATATATTTATACATAATTTAATAAAACAGCAGTAAGCTGAAGTAACATAGGCTTTGATGGGATTCAATACCGCCCATATGGATAGACAAACTATGTGATGTCCCTGAAGAAGCAGAGTGAAACCTGGGTCGGGCAAGTTAATACTACATGTGCTGTTCAAGCGTTTTTATGTTTTTATATTAAGTTTTTAAAATTGTCTTTGCGTGAAGCCTCTGGTGTTTTGGTTTGCGCTATGTCTATGCTTTTCTTTTGAGGAAAGAAAGCACAGAGGTCTTGTCCATTTGTGAGTGCAAGCCACCTATAATTAAACAGCAAGAGGCTGGTGGTAGGAAGAAATCTTCCGAAGGAGAGGATTACGATGTCTGTGAAGGGCATAGTCCTTGTTGAGAAAGAGAGGCGCTCCGTTCCATGGAGCGTAGGTCTGTGCATATTATACGAAATGAAATCTGGAATAGACCCATTCCCATACATTTTTACCTATAGCCGTGTGTGTACACAGGCCTACAGTAACAAACTTATTTTATTTTTATTTGTTATAATAGATGTTTGCTTGTGCCTCTGTATACTGTGTAAAATTGTTTTCTGTCAGACACTGCACAGACCCATCGACCCTCATCAACAGCTCAACACAAAATGACAGCGGCTCTGTCTGCACAGGCAGCTTCTTGTCTGGTGCCACCTCTGATTGGCTGATGAGACTGTCAGCCTCTGAGCCAATCAGGGCACCCCACTTCCTCCTGGGGTCACGTGAGCATCCTTCTTCTTTCTCCTTTGTGGTTTTGCCTGCCAACATGTACAGTAAAATCTTCTCATTTTAAATATACATGCTTCCTTGGATGAGCATTCACATATTCTGAAAGAGAGACAGGAGTCTGCAGCTGCCAGAAACTTCTGATGGTAAGTTATCTTCCCGGTGAACAAAATGATATGCTTCTTGAAATCTAACAGCCCTATTCTTCTTTTCCCCAACTGGAATACACAATAAATAGTCATCTAGTCACACCAAAATTAGTGGGTTTGGTGGCCAGCTTTAAGCTTTATAAATCCATTTTCTACAGTAATGAGATTATAGCACATGTTGCATCTACACTTTCCTAAAGTTTCTAGAGAATGGCAAATATGCCAAGACATATCTACTGGATAACTTTTACTAGTGGCTTCTTTGCACAATCATTTTAGTTTGTCTCAGACATTATTTATTTTCCTTCCTCTACCTTTGACTATTTTTAATTTATTGTCCAGTATGTAAGAAACGCCAAGGACATTATATTTATTTACTGACCCTTTGAGACATTCCCAGTCTGGTAGGTTTATCTTGTTATTTTATATGTAACACTGTAACTTATGATAGCCCAGAAGGTGTTTCAACCATCTAATTAATCTTCTTGTTATCCACCCTGCTGACTACATGTATGACATATCTTTTATTTTATTCCTTTTATTTGTTTCTATATACTTAGATTATTTAACTAACTACATCATTTAGTTCTTAGAAGCACTACGGTACAAAAACATTAAGTGTGATATGAATAGATAGATAGATAGATAGATAGATAGATAGATAGATAGATAGATAGATAGTTAGATAGGAAGATAGATAGATATACAGTACAGTCATAATGAATATATTAATTTTTAATTTTTTACCCCTTAAAACTATAGAAATATTAGTTATGGTAGCGTGCACTACTGTCTGTTTACACAACTGACCAGGACAATTTGGTTCCACTCTGTGAACACAAGCAAGGTTAAAAAAATATGATTTTCAAGAGAGAGAGAAGTAGAGAAAGAAAGAAAGAAAGAAAGAAAGAAAGAAAGAAAGAAAGAAAGAAAGAAAGAAAGAAAGAAAGAAACTCAGATACTAGTATATTTTATTTGTAATTTGCAGGCAACGTTTTACAGTGAGCTCGATTTAGAAAAAGAGTCTATTAAAAAACAAACAGTTTGGAGGTTAGAAGTATATCAAGACTTAATAGTTAAGTATTCTTCCAGCTACTCATGCAGATTTTATAATGATGCAGCAAAGTAAAAAAAAAAACTTTTTGTATGGGTGTAAAATACTTAAATTAGAGACAGTCCATTGAGTAGAAGATAACAAAGGCCATTACTCATCTGTACTTCCTGCTAACTAAGTTGTTTTCCTGTACAATATTCTAATCAAATGTATTTATACAAGGATTTGAATTGTTTATTAACCTGTGAGAAGAAAAGTGAAGTGCATGGATCAATCTTTGCACTTTTGTTAATCCATAGTTGTAAGCTCTAAAATAATTATATGAAGACATGAGTCATATTGAGGCATTATATAGCTAATAAATGGCCAGACACATGATTAGGATTCATTTGTTAAATAAAAGCATTTCATATCCATTAAAATCCATTTTAAAAGCTTTCCACATTATAATCTTCGCCTGGCTACACAAGTAAATAAGCACATCATTTTTGTATTGTGCAAATCATAATGAATAGAGAGCAACAAAGCAATATCTATATAATGCCTGGGAAATTACGCTAGAGGTTTATGATGGGAGTAGAAAAATACGGGAGCATTTTGGGCATAAAGTTATGGTATGAAATGTTCAATGTTTTGGGCCACAGTACAGTATAGAAAAGCCACTTTCAAATACCTATAAGGCATTCTGTGTTAATACATCTCTTAGCCAGAGTGGCGCGCTCTGACCCGGCCTGCATTACAATGACAAATTGTTGATTTTTATAGACACCTTATAATGCTAACTGTTCCCTGCAGGGGCGCTATGGGAATATTAAGCACTTACTGTGTTGTTTCCCTACATTTAATTTCTGATTGCTGGAGGGTCACAGCAGGAGAACACTTTGTGATCAGTATTGTCAAGCTAGGAAAAAGGACGAGAGACAGTAAGATAGCCTAGTATGCGTTTCTCAACAATATACACTCACCTAAAGAATTATTAGGAACACCATACTAATACGGTGTTGGACCCCCTTTTGCCTTCAGAACTGCCTTAATTCTATGTGGCATTGATTCAACAAGGTGCTGATAGCATTCTTTAGAAATGTTCGCCCATATTGATAGGATAGCATCTTGCAGTTGATGAAGATTTGAGGGATGCACATCCAGGGCACAAAGCTCCCGTTCCACCACATCCCAAATATGCTCTATTGGGTTGAGATCTGGTGACTGTGGGGGCCATTTTAGTACAGTAAACTCATTGTCATGTTCAAGAAACCAATTTGAAATGATTCGAGCTTTGTGACATGGTGCATTATCCTGCTGGAAGTAGCCATCAGAGGATGGATACAAGTTCTCATTCTGTTTACGCCAAATTCAGACTCTACCATTTGAATGTCTCAACAGAAATCGAGACTCATCAGACCAGGCAACATTTTTCCAGTCTTCAACAGTCCAATTTTGGTGAGCTCATGCAAATTGTAGCCTCTTTTTCCTATTTGTAGTGGAGATGAGTGGTACCCGGTGGGGTCTTCTGCTGTTGTAGCCCATCCGCCTCAAGGTTGTGCGTGTTGTGGCTTCACAAATGCTTTGCTGCATACCTTGGTTGTAACGAGTGGTTATTTCAGTAAACGTTGCTCTTCTATCAGTTTGAATCAGTCGGCCCATTCTCCTCTGACCTCTAGCATCCACAAGGCGTTTTTGCCCACAGGACTGCCGCATACTGGATGTTTTTCCCTTTTCACACCTTTCTTTGTAAACCCTAGAAATGGTTGTGCGTGAAAATCCCAGTAACTGAGCAGAGTGTGAAATACTCAGACCGGCCCGTCTGGCACCAACAACCATGCCACCCTCAAAATTGCTTAAATCACCTTTCTTTCCCATTCTGACATTCAGTTTGGAGTTCAGGAGATTGTCTTGACCAGGACCACACCCCTAAATGCATTGAAGCAACTGCCATGTGATTGGTTGACTAGATAATTGCATTAATGAGAAATAGAACAGGTGTTCCTAATAATTCTTTAGGTGAGTGTATATGCCTTGTCTAAGGGACACTATTTTTAATTATGGAGAACCCTTGGTATATTATGGTACAGCATCTTATTGTTATAAATAATAATAAGAATTAGAATGTTGCCTTGTTTTTGTTTTTTAATACTTTGAAATGCTAAAAAGTATCAAATGATAGTAGATTCTCAAACATTATCTAATACCTGTAACTTTTTAAACAGTTGAAAGTATTCTGTAAAATCCTTTTAAGCTTGGTATAGTTTGATTAGATATCCACCTACAGCATTATATATGCAGTTTTTGCTGGCTTGTTCATTTCTAGCTTATTACACATAATAGACAATGTCAAGTTGTCAGTCTTTTATTTGAAATCTATCTTCAAGCAAACATCTGTGCTAATAAGTCTTAGCAACATGATTTATAAGAATGCTTATAATAATCTTTAAGATGTCCAGATGCTTCAATAAAATATATGGGTTAAAACATCAAGAGATCTTTTTATAGATTTTATCCAATAAATGTTTATTGAAAATTAATTTAAAAGTAGTATACACAATATATACACCTATTTATATCCATCATTTTCTTAATATTACTTTGACAAGTGTCAACAAGTTTATGTCACGGTCCCTCAGGTGAGTGATGTCAGGAGATCAAGGAGACTGGCTGAGTGTGGAGGAATCTAACAGGCTCCTTGATTTCATTTGATTCAGTGTTGATAGGGTAATCACCACTTGCCTTATCTAAGCTGTTGCTCAGTGGTCATCACTTCTACCCTTTATAGTCTGACCACACCCTTATGACTATGAGGTAGATTGCTTCCTGAATTCCTGCTCA
This sequence comes from Bufo bufo, assembly GCF_905171765.1. Classification (NCBI taxonomy): domain Eukaryota; kingdom Metazoa; phylum Chordata; class Amphibia; order Anura; family Bufonidae; genus Bufo; species Bufo bufo. Next base: position 484,946,578 of record NC_053389.1, read on the forward strand.
TCCTTCTACAACAGAAGCTAAGTGTTTCACTTGTTTGCATTTTGTCTTTTCCCCTTGGTTGTGGTTACTCAGGGAGACGCTTGTTCCTTCATCTTGGAAGGAACGGGTTGTCTCAGCCCTGCCAATATCTTTAGAGCTCCTCAGGGTCTCCAGGGCTTCCAGGTTACTGTGTATGGGCATTTCTACCTTCAAGGGGTGCCCATACAGTTAAAAGTCAGGGCCAGGAGTAGGATTCTTTAGGGGGTGACCCTTTCCCTTCTCTAGCATTGAGGCATAGTGGCTTTTCCCTTCCCCCATGGTTGTCAGTGTGGTGTTTACTCCTTTACCTCATCCGTGACAGTTTACTCAATAGTTAAGACTACAATTATTTTAGATTACATGCTTCATAATCATATGGCACTTGTGGTATGTTGTCAACTTTCCTAGATATATTGAAACGGTCCAAAAACATGTCCATCTATACTACAAAGAGTCACTTTGTATCACTCCACTAGACAATAATTGCCAAGAGAGTTTAGTAGGGAAAAACACAAGTAGGGAGGTAAAAATTTCCCCTTACAGTGCAATCTGATATAGAAGGCACTATGTAATCTGAACAACCCTTTTGCAACCTCTCTATGCCATATAGTAAACCATATTAGTGTGTCACCTGCTGATATGGATGTCATAGAATTGAGTCCATAGACTTGCATCCCTATTTGAGCCCAGGTATAACTTCAATGGTTCCATGATATATGGCAGTATGATAAAAGTATCAGGAAGGGGGAGGACTCCAATGATGATAATGTTTTGGACAGGACCTTGGAGTCGGATTGAGGTGATGAGGAGGAGAGAACATCAGTGGAGAAAGGTGGTGGCAGTGCAGCAGCAATATAGAGTAGAAGTCACATATGGCCAAAACCTCCCAAAGAACTGCCAGGGCAGATCTGATTTGGGAACTGGTGGTGCTGCTGATACTGTTGGTGCATTCACCTGACAATAAAGAACAAGTGATTATGTTTCTGGAGGTACATTAGGCGGTCACTGAATAACAATTTTACTGTAGGCCACTGGAGTACAGGCCCCAAAAATTAGGCATTCACCTGACAGAAAAGAACTGGTGATTATGTTGCTGGAGGTATATTAGACGGTCAGTGCATAACAATTTTACTGTAGGCCAGTGGAGTACAGGCCCCAAAAATTATGCATTCACCTGACAGAAAAGAACAAGTTATTATGAGTTTGGAGGTACATTAGGCAGTCACTGGATAAAATTTTTTCTGTAGGCCACAGGAGAAGAGGCCCCAAAAATTAGGCATTCACCTGACAGAAAAGGCCTTTTATGCTGCTGCATATACATAAGACAAGGACCATTCTTTGTTCTGGGTGGTGGCGGATATGTGTGGGCTGGCATGAGGAAATTCAATTACACGTGGTCGTCACAGGTCTGGAATTCCTCAAAGATCCATGCCTCATTAATTTTTAGAAATGTGAGGTAGTCCACACTGTGGTGAAATAGACGAGTGCGCTTATCGGTCACGAGTCCCCCTGCTGCGCTGAATATCCTTTCGGACAGGACACTCGACGAGGGCAAGCCAAGAGTTCCATGGCAAATTGTGCCAGCTCTGGCCACAGGTCACACCTGCACACCCAGTAGTCCTGGAGTTCCTAGATTCTCAGAGCGTCCACATCGGCCGTTAACCCGATGTAGTCAGACACCTATCGGTCTAGGCGTTCCCTGAGGCTGGATCCGGAGGGAGCTCTCTAATGTTTGGCTGCAAGAATGATCTCATATCCAAAGTGACCAACACATCTTCAAACTGCCCTCTTTTTGCAGACACTGTAGGATTGGTACCCGCACCTGTTTTACTGTTGGTGGAAATTCCTATGCCAGCACCAGCAACAGCAAAATGCAGCATCTCTCGCAGCAAGGCCTGGCAGTGCTGCATTCTGACAGCCCTCTGTGATGCTGGCAACATGTCCGCCATTTTTTGTTTGTATCGGGGGTCTAAGTACGTTGCCACCCAGTACTGGTCCTTGCCCTTTATGCTTTTTATACTGGGGTCCCTCTTCTAACACTGGAGCATGAAGGCCCCCATTTGCACTAAATTGGAAGAGGTGGAGTGCCCTGGCTCCTGCTCATTGCCCAGGAGAATGTCATCCTTGGTTTCCTCCCCCCAGCCACGCACAACACCACGGATCCCCAAAAATTTTGAAAGTCCCCCTTAAAGCCTGCTCTTCTTGCTTCTCCTCCTCCCCCAGCCACCATCCTTATCTGACTCCTATTGAGACTCCTACTGACTTGTCTCAGATGGAGTATGGGAATTCATTCAGCATTGCGACTTCCTCATATTCCATCTCTTGCTTCTTGACGGCTTGATCAATGACACGACGCGATGCACGCTCCAGAAAGAAGGCGTAAAAGTCAGGGCCAGGAGTAGGGTTCTTTAGGGGGTGACCCTTTCCCTTCTCTAGCGTTGGGGCCTAGTGGCTTTTCCTTCCCCCCCTAGTTGTCGGTGTGGTGTTTACTCCTTTACCTCATCCATGATAGTTTACTCCAAAGCTAAGACTACAATTATTTTAGATTACATGCTTCATAATCATATGGCACTTGTAGTATGTTGTCAACTTTCCTAGATTTATTGAAACGGTCCAAAAACATGTCCATCTATACTACAAAGAGTTACTTTGTATCACTCCACTAGACAATAATTGCCAAGAGATTTTAGTAGGGAAAAACACAAGTAGGGAGGTAAAAATTTCCCCTTACAGTGCAATCTGATATAGAAGGCACTATGTAATCTGAACAACCCTTTTGCAACCTCTCTATGCCATATAGTAAACCATATTAGTGTGTCACCTGCTGATATGGATGTCATAGAATTGAGTCCATAGACTTGCATCCCTATTTGAGCCCAGGTATAACTTCAATGGTTCCATGATATATGGCAGTATGATAAAAGTATCAGGAAGGGGGAGGACTCCAATGATGATAATGTTTTGAACAGTACGTTGGAGTCGGATTGAGGTGATGAGGAGGAGATAACATCAGTGGAGGAAGGTGGTGGCAGCCCAGCAGCAATATAGAGTTGAAGTCACATATGGCCAAAACCTCCCAAAGAACTGCCAGGGCAGATCTGGTTTGGGAACTGGTGGTGCTGCTGATACTGTCGGTGCATTCACCTGACAATAAAGAACAAGTGATTATGTTTCTGGAGGTACATTAGGCGGTCACAGAATAATGGATATGAGATTATTCTTGCCTCCGAGTCCACAAGTTTATATGGCAGTAATTGACGGGCTAGCAGTTTAGACAAGCCAGAATATGGTGCATGCGAACATCGTCATATGTTCGCATGTTCAGCGAATCGTGAACGAGCAAAGTTCGCAGCAAAACGACCGCCGGGCGAACTGCAAGGCCATTTCTAATGACCACATGTGGGGTTTTTATATAAACCGCAGAATCAGGGTAATAAATATTACGTTTTGTTTGGCTGTTAACCCTCAATGTGTTAAAGATTTTTTTTTTTATTAAAATGGAAAATGTGCCAAAAAAGTGAAATTTAGAAATCTCATCTCCATTTTACTTTAATTCTTGTTTAACACCTAAAGGGTTAACAAAGTTTGTAAAATCAGTTTTGAGTAACTTGAGGGATGTAGTTTATACAATGGGGTTATTTATGGGGGGGTTTCCACTGTGTAAGCCCCACAAATTGACTTCAGACCTGAACTGGTCCATAACCTGTTTCGGACATAGGGCGTACGGTACGCCCTGATGTCCCGATCCTTAAGGACACAGGACGTACCGGTGCGTCCTATGTATTTCGGATCACCGCCGATCTTCGGGCGGTGATCAGAACCTGGTGCCTGCTCAAATCATTGAGAAGGCACCTGGGGACAATGCGCCAGGGGGTCCTGTGACCCCCCTGTGTAGGCAATCGCAGCAAACCGCAGGTCAATTCAGACCTGCGGTTTGCAGCGTTTAAGGGCTATTCGGGTCTCTGGGGACCAGATAACCCGGAACAGGATGGTGATCGGTGGTGTGATAATACACCACCAATCATCATCCTGCGATCCTGAGAGGTGATGTGACATCAACTCTCAGGATCGCCTCTCATTGGTCGGTTCGGCGGGCGGGAGGTTCAAATTATCGCAGCGCTCCTCTCTTCCTCCTTTTCAGTCCGGGAGCCCGAGGATCATCAGAGCCAGCTGCATCAATCATCAGAGCCAGCACCCCCCATCTGTTCAGAGCTCAGGATCCAGCACCCCAGGGCCGGGCCGACAAAGAGGCTGGGGAGGCTTCTGCCTCAGGGCGCAGGCCAGCTCCCCAGCCTCTGGGCGGCAGGCAGGCCACTGACCACGTCGCTGCTGCTGCCGCGCCTGCCGGGCTGCCGGCTGCGCTGGAGAACGGAGGGAGTAGTGAGCACTTGGCACTGACTTACATGCTCCCTCCCCGCTCTGCCTCCTGGCTCGGCCGCTCCGCTGCTCTGGTCTCTGCTCAGTCGCTTGCCTGACTGCCTGCGTACAGTGCGCACTTTGACCTGACGCGCTGTACGCAGTCAGGTCACATGTGCGCCCTCTGGAGACCAGGAGCAGCGCGGGCAGCAGCAGGCAGCAGGACAGCACTGTCTCACGACCCAGCCCAGGCCCCAGCAGGGATAGAGCGTGAGAGTCTGCCCTGAAGTGAAGTAAGATAGTTCTTAAGTAAAGATAATATTCTTTTCCGTCTGATCTGAGGTCTGATGGGGTTCTGGATGCGGTAAAATTACAAGGAACACCTCGGGGAAGGGGGGGTTGGGGTGGATGTCTGATTAATAACAAACATACATATCTAAATGGCGGGGGGGGCGCACTTGGGCATCTCAGCCCTGCAGCACCCCATCTGTGCCCCAGCACCCCCAGCACCACCAGGTATTTAGAGAAAGGCTAGGGACAAGTTAGATTAGGCAGGGATATTTAGGGAAAGTTAGTGGAAGCAAAAAAAAAAAAAAACTGTTACTGATTGCATCACCCTAAATTGGGTGTCTGGGGTCCGCAGCACAGCTGTGTGACTCTAGACCCCCCAGGAGTGCTGCAGCTTGCCCCCCTGCCCCCCCACCAATTTTTGCAAGGCGCAAGTAGTTTTTTTTTTTTGTGTGCGTACGCTGACTGTGGCAACGCACACCCCACCGCTGATCAACTCCAGACAGTTGATCAGCGATTTTGATTTTATTTTCATTTATTTTTTCACATTTTTGCCCTTTTTTAGTTTTTCTTTTTTCTTTTTTATCTGTTAGATTTAGGCTAAGTTCGCAAACACCCGTGCCCCCACACATACTCACACTGAATAAAGATTTACACGCACACACACGCAGACACACACTCCCCTATGGCCCCAGCTTGCCTCCGACTCCGAGAGTCCCAGTGAGGACGAGGATGACCCCACTTTCCTTTTGTCATCTGCGTCCTCCTCATCATCTAGCAATGATGATGAGCCCCCAAGGCAGCGGAGACGCCGCCAGGTGGAGCGAGGGGACCACCATCCTAGGGACCCTGTGGCCCACCCTAGTACGAGTAGCTCTGGGGCTCGTACTAGTTTTCCGTCCCACCAGTTAAATCCACCGGAGCCCCCTGCCGGTGAACTTGTCTGGTATACCCCAGTGCGTTTTGAGCCCGTGATTCCTGATTTTGTAGGCCAACCAGGAATCCAAATTTACAGTGGGCTTCACTGAATACTATTTTAGTCTTTTTTTCAGTGACGACTTTGTAAATCTAATGGTGGAGCAAACAAACCTGTATGCCCAACAGTTTGTTGCTCAACACCAGGGCTCCTTTTTGGCTAGGCCGGGTCAGTGCGGAGGACATTTTGGGGCCTTGTGCTGCACATGGGCCTATCAAGAAACCTAGTGTCAGGCATTACTGGAGTGGGGACGTCCTCTATCAGACCCCACTTTACAGTACGGCCATGACACGCTCCCGGTTTGAGGCCATCCGGAAATGCCTGCATAATGCAGATAATGCAGCATGTTCCCCCCAAGGTGATCCTGCCAATGACCTCCTGTACAAAATCAGGCCGGTCAACGATCACTTTGGGGCCAAATTTGTACAGGCCTATGTACCTGGAAGGTAGGTCGTGGTTGATGAGTCTCTCATTGCTTTCAAGGGGAGACTCCTTTTCCGCCAGTATGTTCCCTCTAAGCGGGCAAGTAATGCGTGAAGCTGTACAAACTTTGTGAGAGTACCTCAGGGTACACTTACAAGTTTTGTGTGTACGAGGGGCGAGATTCCCGTATTCAACCCCCAGAATGTCCCCCCACTCTGGGTGTTAGCGGGAAACTTGTGTGGGACCTTCTGCACCCACTGCAAGATAAGGGTTACCACCTGTACGTGAATAACTTTTATACTAGTATCCCCTTGTTCCAGTCCCTCGCTGCCAGATCCACGTCCGCTTGTGGGACCGTGCGAAAAAATCAACGCTGCCTCCAATACCTACCCCCTCCAGGTACCTATCCCCAGGGGTGAGACCCGTGCCCTTACTAGTGGAAACCTGTTGCTGGTCAGATATAAGGACAAGAGGGATGTCCTTGTACTGTCCACAATTCATGGTAACGGCATCACCCCTGTCCCTGTGCGAGGTACCCAGGCAACGGTCCTCAAGCCTGATTGTATCGTTGACTACAATCGGTATATGGGAGGAGTTGATCTCTCTGATCAAGTCCTCAAGCCATATAACGTCATGCGCAAAACCCGGGCATGGTATAAAAAAGTTGTGGTCTACTTGGTACAGGCTGCCTTGTACAACTATTTTGCGCTGTTCCGGAGCGCTGGCAACACAGGGGCATTCCTTCAGTTCTATGAGGCAGTCCTCAAGGCCCTGATCTTTTCTGACCGGGAAAGAGCAGGCCTGAGTAACTCGGGAACTGGAGGCGCCTGGATCGTCCCTGGCCAACACTTTCCAGGTGTGGTCCCCATAGTGGAAAGAAGGGACATACCCCAAAAAAGTGCAGAGTGTGTCACAGGAGAGGGATACGGAAGGACACCACTACTCAGTGTGACACGTGCCCCGATCATCCGGGCCTCTGCATTATTGGTTATAAAATTTATATCCCAATTTAGCCACTGACAATCGGATAAAAAAAATGGTTTGTGTCTCAGACTATTTTTATATTATTTAGTAAAACTAAAATAAATAAAAAAAGTAGACATATTAGGTAACCCCGCATCCATAATAATCTGCTCTATAAACCTCCCCCTAACCCCTCAGATGAACACGGTAAAAAAAAAAAAAAAAAAGGTGCAAAAATATTTTTATTTGTCACCTTACATCACAAATATTGTAATAGCAAGCGATCAAAAAGTCATATGCCCCCCAAAATAGTACCAATAAAACCGTCCTCTCATCCCGCAAAAAATGAGCCCCTACCTAAGCTAATCAGCTAAAAAAAATAAAAAAATTACTCTTAGACTATGGCGATACTAAAATGTTTTTTTTTTGTTTATAAAAAGATAATATAGTGTAAAACATAAATAAAATAAAAAAAAGTAGACATATTAGGTATCGCCGCGTCCGTAAGAATCTGCTCTATAAAAATATCCCCCCATAACCCCTCATAACTGTTATAAGGGAAAATAATAGCATTTTTAATATAGAATGCTTAGTAAAATAGGGCTGGAGGGGTTAAAAAAAAATTCAAATAAAAATTTAACTCACCTTAATCCACTTGATCGCGCAGCCGGCATCTCTTCTGTCTTCTTCTTTGCTGTGCACAGGAATAGGACCTTTGATGACGTCACTATGCTCATCACATGGTCCAATCACATGGTTCATCACCATGGTGAGGGACCATGTGATTGGATCATGTGATGTGACGTCACCACAGGTCCTTAGCCGGCAGCTCAACATTACAGAAGAAGACAGAGATCCGCAACTACGCGATCAAGTGGACTCGGTGAGTTATATATATATTTTTTTTTAACCCCTCCATCACTATTTTACTTTGCATTCTGTATTCAGAATGCTATTATTTTCCCCTTATAACCTTGTTATAAGGGAAATTAATACAGATCGAGTCCCCAGCCCGATCGTCACCTAGCAACCATGCGTGAAAATCGCACTTGCTTGCGGATGCTTGCGATTTTCACGCGGCCCCATTCACTTCTAATGGGGCCTGCGTTGTGTGAAAAATGCAGAATATAGAGCTTGCTGAGATTTTCAAGCAAAACAAAAGTGATGCGTGAAAATCACAGCTCACAGCCCCATAGAAATGAATGGGTCAGGATTCAGTGTGGGTGCAATGCGTTCAACTCACGCATTGCACCCACGCGGAATACTCGCCCGTGTGAAAGGGGTCTTAGACTATGGAGATACTAAAATGTTTTTTTTTTTGTTTATAAAAAGATAATATAGTGTAAAACATATATAAATTAAAAGTAGACATATTTGTTATTGCCGCGTCCGTAAGAATCTGCTCTATAAAAATACTCCCCCTTACTACTCAGATGAACACGGTAAAAGAAAAAAAGAAAACGGTGCAAAAAATTTTTTGGAGTCACCTTACATCACAAAAGTTGTAATAGCAAGCAATCAAAAAGTCATATGCCCCCCAAAATAGTGCCAATAAAACCGTCCTCTCATCCTGCAAAAAAAGAGACCCTACCTAAGATAATCGGCTAAAAACAAAAAAAAAATGACTCTTAGAACATAAAAAAAGATAATATAGTGTAAAACAAATAAATTTAAAAAAGTTGACATATTAGGTATTGCCGCGTCCGTAAGAATCTGCTCTATAAAAATACCCCCCAACCCCTCAGATGAACACGTTCAAAAGAATAAAATAAAAATGGTGCCAGAAAAGCAATTTTTGGGCAAATTTTCCATTTTAATCCGTTTTTTTCCAATAACAAAGCAAGGGTTAACAGTCAAACAAAACTTAATATTTATTACCCTCATAATGGAGTTTACAAAAACACCTCATATGTGGTCGTAAACTGCTATATGACCAAACGGCAGGGCGCTGTAACGGGGTTCCGAAGGTGCACTGGATCCCCCATTAGCCGCAGACCTACTGCTTAGCTTCGGGAGCGAGGATCTGTGTTTGACCTCGTTCCCAGGGCGGCTTTACTAGCTGGGTGGCTCCCTGCTCCTAAGTCTGCCTTGAGCGCCGAGCTGATCACTCGGTGCTCGACTGGTTGGTCTGTCGGTCATGTGACGCTGGCCACGTCACGTGACCCTCACTCCCCACTATAAATATAGGCAGCCTGATGGCCACAGGTTGCCTGTTAATTTAGGTTCCACCTGTGGTTTTGTCTTTCCTGGCGTACCTACCTCCTGCTGAATTCCTGACGATCCTCTGCCTGCTCCTTGTGTACTTTGCTGCTCTCCTGGTATTCTGACCCCGGCCTCCTCCTGACGATCCTCTGCTGACTCCTGTGATACTACACAACTCTCCTGGTATTTATGACCCCGGCTTCTCCTGACAATTCTCTGCTTGCTCCTTTTGTACTTTGTAGCTTTCCTGGTATTGACTCGGTCTGTTCACGTTCTGTTTGTCTGTCTGTCATCCCTGCACTTAGTCCAAGCTAGGGATTGCCGTCCAGTTGTCCCCTGTCATTAGGACTCGCGAGGCAAGTAGGCAGGGCCAGGGGTAAGGGTGGAGCGCAGTGGTCACTTCCCTCCCCCCTGTGTGTGTGTGTGTGTACGCGACCGTTACAGGCGCAGAAGGAAAGGAACGCTGTATGGTTTCTGAAAAGCAGATTTTGATGGCCTTTTTTTTGGGCACATGTCCCATTTAAAGCCCCCCGATGCACCCCTAGAGTAAAAACTCCATAGAAGCGACCCCATCTAAGAAACTACACCCCTCAAGGTATTCATAACTGATTTTATAAACATTGTTAACACTTTAGGTGTTCCACAAGAGTTATTGGCAAATGGAGATGAAATTTCAGAATTCATATTTCTGATAACCTTGCTTCAAAAAAATGTAATATAGATAAACCAAAAATCATATGTACCATAAAAATAGTCCCAACAAAACTGTCACCTTATCCCATAGTTTCCAAAATAGGCTCACTTCTATAGAGTTTCTACTCTAGGGGTGCATCAGGAGGGCTTCAAATGGGACATGGTGTAAATAAGCCAGTCCAGCAAAATCTGCCTTCCAAAAACCATACGGCGCACCTTTCCCTCTACGCCCTACTGTGTGCCCGTACAGTAGTTTACGGCCAAATATGGGGTGTTTCTGCAAACTACAGAATCGGGGCAATAAATATAGCATTTTGTTTAGCTGTTAACCCTTGCTTTGTTACTGGAAAAAATTGATTAAAATGTAAAATTTGCCAAAAAATCTAAATTCTGAAAATGTATCTCCATTTGCGATTAACTCTTGTGGAACACCTAAATGGTTAACGACATTTGTAAAATCAGTTTTGAATACCTTGAGGGGTGTAGTTTCTAGAATGGGGTCATTTTTGGGTGGTTTCTAATATGTAAGCCTCACAAAGTGACTTCAGACCTGAACTGGTCCCTAAAAATTGGGTTTTTGAAAAATTTCAAGATTTGCTTCTAAACTTCTAAGCCTTGTAACATCCCCAAAAACTAAAATGTCATTCCCAAAATGATCCAAACATGAAGTAGACATATGCGGACTGTAAATTAAAAACAATTTTTGGAGGTATTACTATGTATTATAGAAGTAGAGAAATTGAAACTTGGAAATTTGAAATTTTTTCAATTTTTTTTTGTAAATTTGGTATTTTTTTATAACTAAAAAGGATTTTTTTTAACTTAATTTTACCAGTGTCATGAAGTACAATATGTGATGAAAGAACAGTCTCAGAATGGCCTGGATAAGTAAAAGCGTTTTAAAGTTATCACCACTTAAAGTGACACTGGTCAGATTTGCAAAAAATGGCCTGGTCCTTAAGGTGAAATTTGTGTCCTAAAGGGGTTAAAAAGTATTGCTTCTAAAATTCTGAGCCTTGTAACGTCTTAAAAAAATAAAATTACATTTACAAAATGATGCCAACATAAAGCAGGTACAGTAGGTGAACCCGATTTTGTGTCAATCTCGCTGTATTTCTCGGCGAGATTGAGCACATACGAGCCCCATCGCGGGAGCCAGCGCCGAGCTGGCTTGCCGCTATGGAGAGCAAGCGCGTCATAGAAGCGACGGGAGATCCGACTTGGATTCCCGCCAATTCTACACGTGTGCGGCGTTTGTTATGAATCCTGAGGGGGAAGTCCCCGCCGGATTTAAATAAAAATCCGACCTGGGTCCCGCCCTCAGGAGCATACCGGGCCCTTAGGTCTGTTATGGGTTGTAAGGAGAGCCCCCCCTACGCCGAAAAAAACGGCGTAGGGGGTCCCCCTACAATCCATACCAGACCCGTATCCAAAGCACGCTACCCGGCCAGCCAGGAAGGGAGTGGGGACGAGCGAGCGCCCACCCCCCTCCTGAGCCGTACCAGGCTGCATGCCCTCAACATGGGGGGTTTGGTGCTCTGGGGCAGGGGGCGCACTGCGGCCCCCCCACCTCAGAGCACCCTGTCCCCATGTTGATGAGGACAGGGCCCCTTCCCGACAACCCTGGCCGTTGGTTGTCGGGGTATGCGGGCAGGAGGCTTATCGGAATCTGGGAGCCCCCTTTAATAAGGGGGCCCCCAGATACCGGCCCCCCACCCTAAGTGAATGAGTATGGGGTACATCGTACCCCTACCCATTCACCTGCAAGAAAAGTGGTAAAAACACAAATAAACCACACAGTGTATTAAAATATTTTATTTTTCTGCTCCGGAGGCCGCCCCCTGTCTTCTTTATTAGCTCTTTTACCAGGGGGGGCTCTTCTTCTTCCGATATCCCGACGGGTCTTCTCCGCTATCCGGGGGGGTCTTCTCGACTCTCCGGGGTTCTCCTTCTGTCTTCTCCTTCTGTCTTGTTGTCTCCTTCTGTCTTCTGTCTCCGGGGGGGGCTCTTCTTCTTCCGATATCCCGACGGGTCTTCTCCGCTATCCGGGGGGGTCTTCTCGACTCTCCGGGGTTCTCCTTCTGTCTTCTCCTTTTGTCTTGTTGTCTCCTATTGTCTTCTGTCTCCGGGGGGGGCTCTTCTTCTTCCGATATCCCGACGGGTCTTCTCCGCTATCCGGGGGGGTCTTCTCAACTCTCCGGGGTTCTCCTTCTGTCTTCTCCTTCTGTCTTCTCCTTCTGTCTTGTTGTCTCGGCGCACCCCGATTCTTCGTCTTCTCTTCTTGTTTTCGCCTCTCTCTGTTGTTGACTCGGCGCACCCCGGTTCTTCGTCTCGCGAGACTCGGCGCACCCCGATTCTTCGTCTCGCGAGACTCGGCGCACCCCGATTCTTCGTCTCGCGAGACGAAGAACCGGGGTGCGCCGAGTCAACAACAGAGAGAGGCGAAAACAAGAAGAGAAGACGAAGAATCGGGGTGCGCCGAGACAACAAGACAGAAGGAGAAGACAGAAGGAGAACCCCGGAGAGTTGAGAAGACCCCCCCGGATAGCGGAGAAGACCCGTCGGGATATCGGAAGAAGAAGAGCCCCCCCCGGAGACAGAAGACAGAAGGAGACAACAAGACAGAAGGAGAAGACAGAAGGAGAACCCCGGAGAGTCGAGAAGACCCCCCCGGATAGCGGAGAAGACCCGTCGGGATATCGGAAGAAGAAGAGCCCCCCCCGGAGACAGAAGACAGAAGGAGACAACAAGACAGAAGGAGAAGACAGAAGGAGAACCCCGGAGAGTCGAGAAGACCCCCCCGGATAGCGGAGAAGACCCGTCGGGATATCGGAAGAAGAAGAGCCCCCCCTGGTAAAAGAGCTAATTAAGAAGACAGGGGGCGGCCTCCGGAGCAGAAAAATAAAATATTTTAATACACTGTGTGGTTTATTTGTGTTTTTACCACTTTTCTTGCAGGTGAATGGGTAGGGGTACGATGTACCCCATACTCATTCACTTAGGGTGGGGGGCCGGTATCTGGGGGCCCCCTTATTAAAGGGGGCTCCCAGATTCCGATAAGCCTCCTGCCCGCATACCCCGACAACCAACGGCCAGGGTTGTCGGGAAGGGGCCCTGTCCTCATCAACATGGGGACAGGGTGCTCTGAGGTGGGGGGGGCCGCAGTGCGCCCCCTGCCCCAGAGCACCCAACCCCCCATGTTGAGGGCATGCAGCCTGGTACGGCTCAGGAGGGGGGTGGGCGCTCGCTCGTCCCCACTCCCTTCCTGGCTGGCCGGGTAGCGTGCTTTGGATACGGGTCTGGTATGGATTGTAGGGGGACCCCCTACGCCGTTTTTTTCGGCGTAGGGGGGGCTCTCCTTACAACCCATAACAGACCTAAGGGCCCGGTATGCTCCTGAGGGCGGGACCCAGGCCGGATTTTTATTTAAATCCGGCGGGGACTTCCCCCTCAGGATTCATAACAAACGCCGCACACGTGTAGAATTGGCGGGAATCCAAGTCGGATCTCCCGTCGCTTCTATGACGCGCTTGCTGGGATGTGCTGTCGCTATCCCAGTGAGTGCGAGATCTCGGCACCACGTCGCCGAGTATCAGCGGGACGCTGTCGTGCTGAAAACACAATGTCAGAAACACCTACTGTATATGGGGAATGTTAAGTAATGAATATTTTTTTAGGTTTCACTTTCTGTTTTAAAAGCAGAGAAATTGAAATTTTGAAAATTGTGAATTTTTCTAAATTCTTGGTAAATTTGGGAATTTTTCATAAATAAAGGTGAAATATATTGACTCAAATTTATGACTATCATGAAGTACAATGTGTCACGAGAAAACTATCTCACAATGGCTTGGATAAATAAAAGTGTTCCAAACCTATTACCACATAAAGTGACACATGTCAGATTTGCTAAAATAGGCCTGGTCAGGAAGGGAGCAAATGGCCCGGTCTGGAAGTGGTTAAAGTGTTATATACCAATTTTCAGGGCAATTGGAGAATATATGATTTGAGTAGATTTAATTCAGAAGTGAAACATATTTCATTTTAAAATTATGAATACATGAATATTAATAAAGTCATATCTTACAAGGTATATAGCTTACAGATTAATAGCACAGAGGGTCAGCATAGCATTGATGATCTTTATGCAAAGTCAGGTAAGTCATCAAGTCACATACATTGTTAAATATATTTATACTCTAACTCCGTGTCAAATCAGAGATGAACATCAGTATGGTACAACTAAGCAGATTGTAGAGTCATCTCTAAAACAACTACCAATGCAAAAGTAGGGGAGGGGGGAGGAAGGTCTAGATAAATGGGGAAAGGGGGGTGATGGGGCTCACCTTTATGGAGTCATATCAAGGTGGTGGTCCATTTTTATTGTCGCTGAACTATGCAGCTTAGAAGAGAAGTGTGTGAGAGGGCAGAGTGGCAAGTGGGAGAGAAGGGTAGGAGGTGTATATGTAAGTGCCCTATATAGCGTGGTGTTCTTCCAAAGGTTCTTGTTAGGTAGAGAAGTGTCTATGTCTCCCCAGGGGGACCAGGTAATCTGGAATGAGGTGTGGGTCGTAGTCTCCCAGCTAGCCAGTTCCTCCAGACGGTATAAGGAGTCAACTTTCTCCAACCACTGTCTGAATGTTGGTGGAGAGTCCGACTTCTATAGTGTAGGTATCATTATTCTAGCGGCTTCTAAAGGGGTCTTGTTAACCTCAGCATGTGTTTGGGGATCTTATCTGGGAATAAATGCAATAATTAAATCTCTGGAAGTAAGAAAAGGTTCAAACCTGTGATCAAATTAATCTGTGATAGAACTGACGACCAATATGGGACAATGAGTGGGCATGTCCACCATAAGTGGAAGTACATGCCTAAATGCCATCCACATCTGCAGCAGCAGAGATTGTAGCTAGAGTTGTATTTATTTAGTAACACTGGAGTTAGATGCCATCTTGTTAGTATTTTAGAACCACTCTCTTGCATTCTGACTCATTTGGAGGTGTGTTTCGGAGCAAGAAAGAGTTATTGTAAGTCGTCTTCGGAGAACTTCTTAGTAAGGTCACATTCCCATGCTTTAATGAAGGAGTGTTCAGTATTTTAAGTGAAACATATTTCATACCATTTTTTTCATCCAGCAAAATGGCTGTGCACACGTTAGATCCTGACGGACTTAAATTTTTGCGAACGGGATCCAGTAGCATCAAGCATATCCTGCAAATGTTTCTCTGGTGTTGTTCACCTTTTTTCATCTCTTTTGAACTCAAACTTTCATAAAAGGTTCTGCAAACAACTGCAGAGCCTCTTTGGCCAGTGGCGTAACTAAATTAAGCTAAGAGGTACATAGTAGTCACATCTGGGTCTGTGGACCCAAAACTCCTCTGCCATATAAGACATCAGTATTATAAATGACACAGTACTTTTGGGGCCTATAACTGTACAGATTTAGGTCAAAATCAGCTGTTGCAGAATCGCATAATAAAAAAATAATGTGCTGCAGAACATCATAATACACACCTTTGATGCTGCAAAATCTCATAATGTACAGCTTTGATGCTGCAGAACCTCATAATATAAATCTCTGCTGCTAAAGAACCTCATAATATACACCTTAGCTGTTGGATTGCAGATAAGTTTATAAATGCTGGACAAAATGTTGCAGGCTGCAAGGCTCCATGATGGAAACCTATCAGATCTCATCATGGTCAATGGGATGCATTAGGTATTGTCTGACATGTGGCAGAACTGGCACAACTGTGATTTTTTTCATTGTTGTGCATTTATGACAGAGCAGAACAGCAAAAGTCACTAGAGAAAATGTGAACAAAGCCTAATAAACACCTCAGATGTTGCATAATTGAAGTGACAAGAGAACTATGAGTCCCATCATGAACAGGTTGTTATAATTGGAAATACATGATAATACATGGAAGAGGTAAAAAAGGAGAAAACTAGGACATCAGTGCACATTATAGGCAGAGGGGTATAAGGGGGGAGGACTACAACTCCCACCATATCCAAACTATTATAAGGAATCAGTGGACATACTGGGGGACAGGTATGAGAACAGAACTACAACCCCCAATATGGTGAGACTTTTATAGAGCATTAGTAGATATTACAGAAAGAGAACTACAACTCCCAGCATGACCAGACTTGTATTATAGGGCATCTGTGAACATTATACAAAGAGGGGTATAAAATGAGAGAAATACAACTCCCAGGAAGTCTAACCTATTATTGTAGAGCATCAATGTACAACTCTTTGCGTTTCTAGGATATTATGGGCTATCCCAGGGCATTACAATTTATAGAGGAAGATAGATCACTAACCTCTCCTCCACACACAGCACAAGAGCCCTGTCCCCTCACATTGTGACATCACATAGATTCTTCACCACTTTTCCTCTCCAGTCCTGATCACTGTCTCTACCTGCCCTGATATCATCACAGGTCCTCCTCCACCTGGTATTTTCTCCTCTGCACAGGTAACTAGCCAAGTGTAAGTAGAGGGTGGGCCTATTGTCCACAGTCAGGCCCCCTTCTCCCATGTGCGTGAAAGCAGCTGCATGGTCTGCCTTCATTGGAGGTATATCACTGTGAGATGCCCTAGAGGTCAGAGCTAGATCATATTGATGATGATGATTAAGGTAATGGTGATGATGATAATTATTATAGGAAAGTATGACACTTTTTGAGCATATTTTTACATACTGTATGCAGTAAGTAAGAAAAAGGAAATTTATTTGGAATTCTAAAAGATATCAAGTTGAAAAGAAGCAATCTGATGTTACACTCACAGGATATACACTAGTTAATATTTTCCTACATAGAAATAATAACGACCCCAGACCTCTGCTGTGGAAAGTTGATAACTGTGATTATGTCTAGTGGCAGATCTAATACTACTGCAATTCCACAGTAGTGATTAGCATATAGATATAAATGACTGGCAACATCACAAGTAGTGTTGGGCGAGCATGCTCGGCCGAATACCAAGTGTGCTTGAGCGCAATGCTCGAGTCTCCTCCCCACACGTTTGTTGGCTGCTACGCATAAGTACTGCCATTCACTGTAATGCCGTAGCCATGTTGGATGCTGGCATTACAGTGATTGGCTGGCCGGAACACGCCATCGGGTGCTATATTGCACCCGATGACAAGTGTTCGGCTCAGTCTTAGGCCTCATGCACACGGCTGTTGCTTTGATCCGCATCCGAGCCGCAGTTTTTGAGGATCGAAACCGGACCCATTCACTTCAATGGGACAGCAAAAGCCTTAGGCCTCATGCACACGGCCATGCCGTTTTTTGCGGTCCGCAAACCGCGGATCTGCAAAAAACGGAAGCCGTCTGTGTTGCCTTACGCAATTTGTGGAACGGGCGCCGGCAACATAAATGCCTATTCTTGTACAATATTAATGCCTATTCTTAACATGTTATATTTTTTTAACGGGGCCGCGGAATGGAGCCACGGATGCGGGCAGCACACAGAGTGCTGTCCGCATTTTTTGCGGCCCCATTGAAGTGAATAGGTCCGCATCAGAGTTTTGGCGGCTCGGATGCGGACCCAAACAACGGTCGTGTGCATGAGGCCTTAGTCAGGGAGAGCTGGAGAGCAGAAGGGAGAGATAGTGTAGGGAGTGAAATAGGAAAATTTTAGTTTTTATACTTGTTATAGACCCAAAAGTCCTTTTAAGTACTATTGTTGTGTGTGGCAGCAATATATATTTTTAGCGCAACCTGCACTAAATTGCTAAAACTTGTTAGAGACCCAAAAGTCCTTTTAAGGACTATAGTGTCTGGCAGCAATATATATTTTTAGCGCAACCTGCGCTAAATAGCTTGCAATTGTTTGGCCGATGCACAGAGACATTATCTGCACTATATATCTTCTGTCTAATGTGAAGGCGGTCTATTAGGCGGTGGTGACAGCGACATTACTTGGGCTATATCTGCTGTATAACGTTTTTGCATCCTAAATATCCGTGACATTCATTCAGTGTAATTTTTTATTAGGCGGTGGTGACAGCCATATTACTTGCGTTATACCTCCTGTTTAACGTGTGTGCATCCTAAAAATATCTTTGACATTCTGTGTACTTTATTTGCGCATACACTTTATTTGCGCTACTGTACGTGTGACATACTTGCAAGCATATATACCATTTAATATGCGCAAGGCAAGCAGTAAGGGAAGTGGCCGTGCTACTGATGGTGCACACAGAGGTCGTGGCCATGGGCGTGGTAAAACTGTGCCTGCTGCCAGAGCACAAGAAACACACTCATCCACGATACCTAGCTTCATGTCCCAATTTGCAGGGCGAAGTCGAAGTCAGACCAGTGCGACCAGGTGGTTGGTTGGATTGCAGCAGATAATGCTTCCAGTCGGTTAAGCACCACCCTGTCTTCCACAAAGTCCAGTCTCAGTAGCCAAGAGTCTGGTCAACAGAATCCTCACCCTGATACTCCTTCCACCCGCCATGGAGAGTCTTGGCAAACAAGTGATCCCACACTCGGATATTCCGAGGAGCTGTTTTCATCGCCATTCCTTAATTTGGGCCTCTCATCAAGCCTGAATGAAGAGGCATATGAGGAGATTTTGTGCCCTGATTCCCAAACTCTGGAGAATCCACAGTCAGAAGAAGATGACGGTGGGGAACGGCAATTAGTGTTTCATGAGGTGGATGATGATGATGATGATGATGATGAGACACAGTTGCCAATAAGTCAACCGCAATTAGTGTTTTAAAAGGTTCATGATGAGGATGATACACAGTTGTCAATAACTGAGTTTGTTGTTAGGTCAACAAGTCAGGAGGATGAGCAGAGTGAGGAAGTGGAAGAGTAGGTGCTGGACGATGAAGTCACTGACCCAACCTGGGAAGGTGGCTAGCCGAGCGAGGACAGCAGTACAGAGGGGGAGGGATTCACAGCACCGCAACAGGCTGTAAGAGGCAGAGGGGTGACAAATGGGAGAAGGCGGACGATAAAAGAATTTTCACTTGCGACCTGTGCCGTATCAAAATAAGCAGGGGCGTGAACACTAGCAACCTCACCACCACCAGAATGATCTACCACATGGTATCAAAGCACACTAATAATTGGGCCAAACTAGTTCTGCCGGTCACACCACTGCCTCCTTTTACCCTGTGTTACACGCTGGCCAATTACCTGTCCAAGACGCAGGCCCGGATGCCTCCCGCCATGCACCTGGACCTTCGCAAGCACCATCAGCTAGCACATGCACTTCTGTGTCCAAGCGCAGCGTACAGATGTCTATACCCCAGGCCTTTGAACAAAAGCGCAAATACCCAGCCACCCACCCACAGGCCATAGCACTAAATGCACATCTTTCCAAATTGCTGGCCTTGGAAATGTTGCCATTTAGGCTTGTGGACACTGAGGCTTTCCGCAGCCTGATGGCGGCGGCTGTCTCGCGGTACTCTGTCCCCAGCTGCCAATATTTTTTACGGTGTGCGGTCCCAGCCTTACACCAGCATGTGTCCTGTAACATCATCCGTGCCCTGATTGGGAAGGTCCACTTATTGGGAAGGTCCACTTAACGACTGACACATGGACAAATGCTTTTGGCCAGTGACGCTACATTTCCCATACGGCACATTGGGTGAACGTTGTGGAGGCCGAGAGCGAGTCGTACCCTGGGATGGCACAGGTGCTACCGACGCCAAGGATTGTGGGCCCTACTTCCATCAGGGTTTCCGCTGCCATCCACGTTAGTGGCTCCAACCCCCCTTCTCCTCCTCCGCCTCCTCCTCCACTTCCACCTCTGAATTATCATCTTGCAGCACCAGTCAGCCATCAGTCAGTAGCTGGAAGCAGTGTAGCACTGCAGTGGGGAAGCGGCAACAGGCCATGTTTAAACTGATCTACTTAGGTGACAAACAGCACACCGCCGCAGAGCTGCTGCAGGGGATAAGGAACCAGACTGAGCTATGGCTCTCGCCACTCAACCTACAACCAGGCATGGTTGTGTCTGATAATGGAAGAAACTTGGTGGCGGCTTTGGAGCTCGGCAAGCTCACACACATAGCATGCCTAGCCCATGTGTTCAAACTAGTGGTTCAGCGGTTTCTCAAAACCTACCCCAATTTGCCTAAACTACTGGTGAAGGTGCGCCGCGTGTGTGCCCATTTCCGCAAGTCATTGACAGCTTCCGCCAGTCTGGCAACACTGCAGCAGGGCTTGCAATTGCCAGCTCACCGACTGTTGTGCAACGCGAGCATGCGCTGGAACACCACGTTCCACATGTTATGTTTGCCAGGCTTTGTGAGCAGCAGAGGGCGGTAGTGGAATACCAGCTTCCACTCTTCATAAGCGATGAGTGGGCATTGATGTCTGACCTCTGTGAGGTTTTACGCAACTTTGAGGAATCAACACAGATGGTGAGCGGCGATAACAATATTATCAGTGTAACCATCCTACTTCTGTGTCTTCTCAAATGCTCGCTGCTCATAATTAAGGCGAACGCTTTGCATGTGGAAGAGGTGGAAATGTGGGAAGACAGTACACAGGGTGATAGCCAGACCACCCTCAGTTCATCTTCTCAGAGCAAATTGGATGATGAGGAGGAGGAGGAGGAGGAGCAGGAGCTGGTTGCCTCCCCTACAGAGGGTAGTACTCATGGAAGTTTTATTCCGTCTGTTCAGCATGGCTGGGTAGAAGAGGAGGAAGAGGATGACGAGATTGCTGTCCTCATCAGGAGGATGAATCTCAAAGTCTTGTCTGTTGGGCTGCCTTTCCCATGACCCTCGCGTTGTACGCATTTTGGCCAACACAGATTACTGGTTGTTCACCCTTCTCGACCCTTGCTACAAAGAGAACTTCTCATCTCTCATTCATATGGTAGAGAGAACGAGCAAAATTATGCAATACCAGAAAGTCTTTGTGGAAAAATTGCTCCAAAAATTTCCAGCTGACAACGCTGGCTGCAGAGTATGTAGTTCCTTGGCCAACCGAGAAGGGGAGATGAGGGGAACACACAGCAGTTCCAACAGAGCCAAGGCAACACTCTGCAGGGCCTGGGACAGTTTTATGACACCCCGCCAGCACCCTCAACCTGATGTGTGGCCTAGTGTCCCAAGGAGGGAAACATTTTGGAAGATGGTGAAGGAGTACATAGCAGACTGTGTCAGTATCCTCAGTGATCCCTGTGTGCCTTACAACTACTGGGTGTCCAAGCTGGACACGTGGCACGAACTGGCGCTCTACACCTTGGAGTTGCTGGCCTGCCCTACCGCCAGTGTTTTGTCAGAGCGTGTATTTAGTGCTAGTGGAGGCATAATAACTGATAAGCGCATCCGCCTGTCAACTGAAAATTCTGACTGGATAGCCCCTGACTTTTCTACTCCACCAGAGGAAAGTGGCTGAGCATATAGGTACTCTAAATGTGGCTTTTATGGTGTATTGAATACACTGTATTCCCATGCACCCCTTCCACCACTAAAAAGGGTATATGGTTCAATCTCCCTTTTCTCGTCCTCCTCCTCCTCCATCAAATCAACATGCTTATTTGGCTGCCCTTGCTCCTAATGATTTAGAGTCAGCAGCGGTCCCTCACCCATAATGTTTTAGAGGGTCACCATCAGGCCCTCACCCATAATGTTTTTGAGGGTCACCAGCAGGCCCTCAACCATAATGTTTTAGAGAGTCAGCTCAGCAGTAGACCCTCACACCTAATTTTTTTGATGGTCAGCTCGGCAGCAGACCCTCGCCCACAAAATTTTTTAGGTGGCCAGCTCGGCAGCAGGCCCTCGTCCATAATGTTTTAGATGGTCAGCCCGGTAGCAGGCCCTCGCCCACAACATTTTTTAGATGGTCAGCTCAGCAGCAGACACTCACCCCTAATGTTTTAGAGGGTCACCAGCAGGCCATCAATCATAATTTTCCATGATGCCCTCCTTTATGTGTAATAAAGGGGGTATTGCAGTGCCGGTTCCTTGTAATTTTTTTGCAGTCCTTTCCCTTAGTGCATAGTCTTTATGAGTGTAGGAGTCCCACTACCTGAACAATTGTATCACAATTTGAATAAGGCTGTCCATTTTGTGATATGCATGTTGTATCGAAGTGCCTCTTCCTTGAAATTTTTGGCAGCACTTGCACTTTATATACAAGTAAATATATATTAAAAAAAACTTTCCTAACAATTGTTCCTCTAAAATTTATTTTATTTTCAGTTTGGTGCGTATTATTGTCAGTCTGTAAAAGTGGCGTACTACTCGGACAACATTGTTCCCAGCAGCAACCTGGGAGTCCAGAATGCATCCAGACATCCTCCCCATGCTGTTCCCGAACCATTTCAGTGGTGTTTCCATCAATTTCTGACCTTTTTCTATGAACCAGACACCGTCCCCTCTTCAGAGCAGGGGGTGCCTGGTTTAATGCTCGGGTTCTCCCCTTGACTTTCATTGTGCCAGGGTGCTCGGTAGAATACCCGAGCATCCCGAGGTGTTCTACTCGAGCACCTGAGCAATTTTGTGCTCGACCAACACTAATCACAAGTACCACTACTACCAAGGTGTTTTGCTGATTCCATTACAACTGAAGTAAGCATAAACTTTGAATTAATAAGTTTTACTGTCCTGATGAAGGGGGCAGCCCGCCCCTGAAACGCGTAGACTTTTGAATAAAAGATTACCTATATGGTAACATTTCAACACGGAGTCTTTCTTCTGAATCAGCGCCGTTTAATTTGGTCCGATCTTCTTCTTTCAACTAAACCTGCTTTATCTCTTTGACCGTGAGCGACGGAAAAAGGGCATAGACCAAGGCAGCAGATGCAGATCCATCCCCCGCAGACTGGACGGGAATAATTCCAGCAAGGCGAAACATAGGTGTTGTGACTTTTCACAGCACCACTTGGTAAGCATAATCAGTTTATTTCTGTATTATTGTCTGTAAGGTTCTACACAAGAGGCGCTGCCTCTTTCTGTTTTTTTTCTATTATATAAACTTTGAATTAGAGATAATAAAAAAATAGAGATTTATTTTCATTCTTAATGAAGGTTGTGAACCCCCAGACATTCATCCACATGTACTGGAGTATAGAGGACCATAGGATTTTGAAGTTTTTTTTTATTTTTTATAATTAATACTTAAAAGAGTTGTCCAAGATAATTAGAAATCATAATAACCTAATAATGACCTAGACTATAATAAAAATAAAATAAAAATAAAATAAAAGCATGATACTGTATACTCACCGATTTCTCCAATGTAGTTCTCTGTAGTGCTGGTTCGGTACTCCTGCAGCTTTTTATTTACAAACAGCAGTCGTGATGTGCCTGGATATGGTGCGTGACCACTGCAGCCAATCACTGTAGACCACTAACTAGAGTGATTGGCTGCAGCGGTCATCCAGACGTGACATTGCTGCTATTTTTTATTATTTTTGGCAACTGCTTTAACAGACTAACGTTCAAAGCACAAAATGAAAGTGTCTAGAAACTAGCTTAGTGAATACATCTGAGAAACTTTTAAAATGCAAGCACTCTTAAACACAATAATAGCAAAATATTCTATATCTTCACCAGAAGATTATTATTCATTCTTGTAATGTTTTGCTTACAGGGAAAGGGTAACATACAAGAGAAGAGACACAACAACAAATAGAATGAGCCAACATTATTGTCATTATCGTTATGCCCTTGTGTTGGTAGATTGATAATCCATGCCATTTGCACTGATAAATGCAATCCAATTGTTTAGTTGACAGCTGAATGAAAATGCAGTGCTCATTCTGAGGGCATCTTTATTCTATCTGTATTGACTGGGAATGTATTCTTTAAATAATACATATGTTCAAAGTAAATTATCTATTGTACCTTGCAGACATGTTCTTACAAGCCTTGATTTGACATACACGTATGTCATAGAAAGTCCTGATTGTGGCTTTTTGAATACAGTTCTATTACAATCTGTGCTATTTATCAAGAGATGACAAGAAATTGTTATGAATGACTTTAGCAAACCAATTATTGATGTATTAGTTATGTAAAACAAGATAACAGAAAGAAATAATAACATGAATATGTAGCCTTGTGCATCCATACATTTATAGGCATTTACAGTACATGCAGTACAAGATGATAAGGCCATCACCCCACTTCTTTCAAGAAATACTAGAATTTAACCAAATGATTTAAATATGCCATTCTCCATTATTGCTAAAAACTCAGAAGGTAACATAAATGTAAATCTCAGATCACCATCAATATCTTGCACTGACATTCAATTCACAGATACAATAACAGCAACCAGCTGCAGTGTTTGAGTAATATGCCTTATGTATCGAAAATTTATGATGTTAAGAACTCATATTTTTTTTTAAAGGTCATCTAGATCTATGATAAATGGCCAATGATCCAAATATGATTATTGTCTCTATAAATTGTAGATGTTGTCTCTCCAGAGCAAAGAAAACTGTCTCTAAAGAGTGAAATTACACATTTTCCCCAGTGAAAGTTATCTACATGACTCTCTACACTAGCAGAATCTATATAAAGAGAAGAAGTAAGGCTACTTTCACACTGGAGGTAGCCTTTTCCGGCAGGTTGTTCCGGCAGGGGAACAGCCTGCCGGATCAGTGCTACCGCAAGTCCACTGTGCTGGCGGAAATCCGCTCCGCCTCCATTCACTATAATGGGGGGCGGCCCGGAGGTCGGGCAGCAGCACGGCAAACATGCTGAGAGGCGGCCAGAATAGAACTACAACACGCTGCGGTTTTTGGTCTCGGCATGTTTGCCATGCTGCGGCCGGACCTCCGTTCCGCTCCCATTATAGTGAATGGAGGCGGAGCGGACTTCTGCTAACACAGTGTCCTCCTGAAGCCCTTGGTCTGTATAAGTCTCTGAATGCTACTATTGCCTTTTCATTGTTTCTCTTTGATTAGAGTGTGGCATACCACTTTCTTTGGTATCTCTAGTTTGGGATCCTGACACATGTTTATCAGCATGAGTATATAGGCCTGTGCAAGTATGTTTGTAGCATAATGAGTGTTCTTATGTAGTTAGCATTAACAGACATTGTTTGTGTCTTTTGCTACAGAGATTGCACACTCCATTGACTTTCTTGTGGCTTCTGGGGGGGATCGTTTTCACTATGCCACATTTTTATAACCTTTTTTAGCCTCTCTAAAAGGCTATAATATTGAGTAGTTAAATTTATTTTAGCTTATTCTGTAGTTCCATAGAACTACAGAATAAGGCTACATGCACACGACCATATGTGTTTTGCGGTCCGCAAAAAAAAACGGATGACATCCGTATGCCATCCGTTTTTTTGCGGATCCATTGTAACAATGCCTAAAATGGACAAGAATGGGACATGTTCTATTTTTTTTGCGGGGCTACGGAATGGACATACTGATGTGGACAGCACACGGTGTGCTGTCTGCATTTTTTGCAGACCCATTGAAATGAATGTGTTCGCATCCTATCCGCAAAAAAAAAACAGAACGGACACGGAAACAAACAACGTTCATGTGCATGTAGCCTAAGTTCCATTTGAGTTATTATGGTCTCCATTATTGCTGGTCGCAGACAATAGCCTTGGGCCTCTGCTGTTTGAAACAGCAAGGACCAGCAGGTTATGGCACCCACTGTGCTCACAAGCAGGTGCTATATTTGAAGACCATAAGGCTGGGTTCAGACCTGAGCGTATTTGATATGCGCGTTTAACGCGCTTTTGTGTCGCGCGTTTTTGTCGCGCGTTTTTGTCCATAGTCAACGCGCGTATTACGCGCGTCTGTGTGATTAACAGTGTCCTATGGCTGCAAACGCGCGACAAAACACCCCAAAGAAGCTCAAGAACTTATTTGAGCGTAGGGCGTTTTTCAGCGCGTTCAAACGCGCTGTAAAACGCTCAAGTGAGAACCAGGGCCATAGGGAAGCATTGGTTTTCATGTGTTGAGCGTTTTACAGCGCGTTTGAACGCGCTGTAAAACGCTCAGGTCTGAACCCAGCCTAAAGGTTAAAGATGACACCTGCTTAGTAACTGAATGGACAGCATAGTGGGTGCCTGCTTGTTTGCATACCAGACACTCACCAGCAGAATCCATGATCAGAGACAAATCCGATCATGGAAGTTAACCTCTCAGATACCATGGTCAATTGCAAACATGGCATCTGAGCAGTCATTTACTGAGAACAGGTCTACCACAAAGGACTATTTATTGTCTAAAATAATGGATCTCAGAGGAAAATGGCTAAAATTGATGCAAAATGAGTATAGCAAATGCTTAAAATAAAAATATGAGGGATCAGAAGAACAGAAAACAAAATGGTGGTGTAAACCAAGCCTTATTGAATCTTATTCCACAAATCTATATACCAATCTGCTTAGCATCTTCTGCCCTATAACATGTTGCCTGCAGATTGCACTGCATTGTGTATTAACAGGGTATTTTTCAAACATGAGGACGACAGATTTTAAGGCAGAATGGTTATTAACATGCTGCAGTTTTATTTGTTATTCACCTGCTGAAAATCAAAACTTTTTGGTAAATCAGGCTGATTTTCTGTAAAGATTAATGAGGTTGTCCATTTATATCTGGAAAATGGAAAACCCTAGAAATGACCAAACATATAAATTCTGTGGCATTTATCAAGTACGTACAGTGCTGCCACAAGAGTTCTCAGTTCTCCAAGCTCTGAGATCAGTGATTGACAGTCGCAATCACATGTTTTTGTTTTAACATCACCACTATAGCCAAAATAAACAAAGACCAGGAGGGAGAACTGGAGTAGGGCACTGGCCAGTTTTTTTGTTAAAACAGGACTTCTTTAACCACTTGCTCACTGCAGGACAACCTTATATGCCGTGGAGGTAAGCTCTTAACTGTAACTCAATATATAAATGTGTCACGTTACACTGACATTAGCTGGTGCCCCATGGCGCTGCAGATTGATGTGACCGAGCTACCATTAGAAAGGTCAATAAATACACTGCTCAAAAAAATAAAGGGAACACTTAAACAACGCAATGTAACTCCAAGTCAATCACACTTCTGTGAAATCAAACTGTCCACTTAGGAAGCAACACTGAGTGACAATTAATTTCACATGCTGTTGTGCAAATGGGATAGACAACAGGTGGAAATTATAGACAATTAGCAAGACACCCCCAATAAAGGAGTGGTTCTAGAGGTGGTGACCACAGATCACTTCTCAGTTCCTATGCTTCCTGGCTGATGTTTTGGTCACTTTTGAATGCTGGCGGTGCTTTCACTCTAGTGGTAGCATGAGACGGAGTCTACAACCCACACAAGTGGCTCAGGTAGTGCAGCTTATCCAGGATGGCACATCAATGCGAGCTGTGGCAAGAAGGTTTGCTGTGTCTGTCAGCGTAGTGTCCAGAGCATGGAGGCGCTACCAGGAGACAGGCTAGTACATCAGGAGACGTGGAGGAGGCCGTAGGAGGGCAACAACCCAGGACCGCTACCTCCGCCTTTGTGCAAGGAGGAACAGGAGGAGCACTGCCAGAGCCCTGCAAAATGACCTCCAGCAGGCCACAAATGTGCATGTGTCTGCTCAAACGATGAGAAACAGACTCCATGAGGGTGATATGAGGGCCCGACGTCCACAGGTGGGGGTTGTGCTTACAGCCCAACACCGTGCAGGATGTTTGGCATTTGCCAGAGAACACCAACATTGGCAAATTCGCCACTGGTGCCCTGTGTTCTTCACAGATGAAAGCAGGTTCACACTGAGCACATGTGACAGACGTGACAGTCTTGAGACGCCGTGGAGAACGTTCTGCTGCCTGCAACATCCTCCAGCATGACCGGTTTGGCATTAGGTCAGTAATGGTGTGGGGTGGCATTTCTTTGGAGGGCCGCACAGCCCTCCATGTGCTCGCCAGAGGTAGCCTGACTGCCATTAGGTACCGAGATGAGATCCTCAGACCCCTTGTGAGACCATATGCTGGTGCGGTTGGCCCTGGGTTTCTCCTAATGCAAGACAATGCTAGACCTCATGTGGCTGGAGTGTGTCAGCAGTTCCTACAAGACGAAGGCATTGATGCTATGGACTGGCCCGCCCGTTCCCCAGACCTGAATCCAATTGAGCACATCTGGGACATCATGTCTCGCTCTATCCACCAACGTCACGTTGCACCACAGACTGTCCAGGAGTTGGCAGATGCTTTAGTCCAGGTCTGGGAGGAGATCCCTCAGGAGACTTTCCGCCACCTCATCAGGAGCATGCACAGGCGTTGTAGGGAGGTCATACAGGCACGTGGAGGCCACACACACTACTGAGCCTCATTTTGACTTGTTTTAAGGACATTACATTAAAGTTGGATCAGCCTGTAGTGTGTTTTTCCACTTTCATTTTGAGTGTGACTCCAAATCTAGACCTCCATGGGTTGAAAAATTTGATTTCCATTTTTTATTTTTGTGTGATTTTGTTGTCAGCACATTCAACTATGTAAAGAACAAAGTATTTCAGAAGAATATTTAATAAATTCAGATCTAGGATGTGTTATTTTTGTGTTCCCTTTATTTTTTTGAGCAGTGTACATGCATTATTTTCAGTTAGATAGGATCGTTGCTAAAACTGAAAAATTGGTCTGGTAAGGCAAATGGGGTAAACACTGCGGTAATAAAGCGATCAAGCAAATCAACTCTAAACAATTCAAATTTGTCAATTCCAAAACCAAACTTTTCTCAAAATGACATCAGCTTTTTTCAGATCAGAAAAAAGTCAAGATGAAGAATGGGGATCAGTTGACCCCAGGAATTGTATTTAACGTTAAAATCTAACAGTGCCGTTTATTTTTAAAGCAGACTTGCAGGTGGTGTTTTGCTATGAAACACAAAGCAGGTGCACCATAGGGTAATAGTGTAAAATAATGTTAAGTAAATGATTCCAATGGCAGGCTCACCTGGTACGGTTGTGCAAGCAATAGGCACAAAGCTAGTATAAGCTCATCAGAGGGTATTCAAAGCCCCCAGAGGTGGATAGTATGCGGCCAGGGATGCAAGCACTTCTGGGAGGGGATGCCTGGGGTCCCCAAAAAAGCTAACAAATTATGTGCAGAGAAGAGAATCCCACAGCGAAAGGAACCAGCCGATGATATTAATAGGAACTTCGCCATGTGTTTACCAACAGCAGTATATGTTGCTGTCACTTTAAGATAACTAAAGCTGGCTTGACATTAAATTGCTTGAAATTATTTTCACACAGTCCTGAGAGACACCAGGAGATCATCCACAACTTTCCAAGGTAATTGGAACACTTTTGACTAGACTCACATTTATTTGGACCCAAATCAAATCCCCGGACTGATTTGGCTGAATGGAATCTGAATCGAATTTCAAGAAATTTCAGAGAATGTTTTCAATCATGTGAGATCCAAAACATTTTGTATATCCTTGTACTATTTAAATATAATACTATGTATTGATAGTATAGATTATAATTAGAGATGAGTGAAGTTCTCAAAAATTCTGAGCTTTCCATCAGTATGGTGCAATAGAAATCTTGATGCATTTGACCAGGCAATGTTTTTCCACTGCTTAGTGATCCAATTTTTTGCACTCTTTTGCCTACTTTTTTAGCCTGTTTGTCTTAGACAGTAGTGGCACTCAAACTGATCATTTGCTGTAATAGCCTTTCTGTGCCAAGGAACAACTAAATATGCATTTGAACACATTCATTTGAGCACTATCATTGTATTTGGCTGCAATTTGCTGGACAGTGCAATGTCTGCTTATCAGAACAATTCTGGATTTCCTCCTCTGACCCCTTTTGTCGAAGAGTTATTTATATCCACCGAAACCCCTTTCATTAGATGTTTTTTTTTAATCAATCACACAATTGTTGCGATACTCTCAGCAACCATGCAGAAAAATTCTAAATGTTAACAATTTTATTTAGTCAATAGCACTGGCTTGTCTATTTTTCCATTATAATGTGGACTAAGGCCTCCAGTACACGAACGTGTGCGCCCCCGCAAATTGCGGGCCGCAATGCGCGAACACAGACCGTTGGGCAGCCGCAGCGGATAGCAGACCCATTCACTTTAATGGGTCCGCGATCCGCCTGTTCCGCAAAAAGATAAGATATGTTCTATCTTTTTGCGGAACGGAAGTACGGGATGAAACCCCACGGAAGCACTCTGTAGTGCTTTCGTGGGTTTCCGTTCCATGCTTCCGTTCCGCATCTCCGGATTTGCGTACCCATTGAAATGAATGGGTCTGAATCCCTGATGCGGAATTCCCAAGGAACGGCGCCCGTGTATTGCGGATCCGCAAATGCTGTACGCAATACGGCCACGGGGCACACACGTTCGTGTGCAGGAGGCCTTACACTGAAAGTGACCCATGGAAAACTTGCTCACTGAATTATATGCTGCACTCTGGGATCAGATATAATTTCCATACAGGAAAGCTTCAACTGTGAAATGATAGGTTATTTAATAAAGTGTTCATTTATTAACCCGTAGTGACTTGATCTTGTTAACTGGATACAGTATCTCACATTTTCACCATGTTCATGCTTTTGCTTACCAAGGAGAAAAGAGACCTGCCCATCACAAGCAAAAGAAATGTGTTAGAACCGAATCTATGCGCCATTGTGAAAAGAATGCTTAGCCCATTTGAATCTGGCCAGTCTAATATGCGACAAATGAAGCCACTCTTTATTTTTTTTAAAGTTCCCATACGTGAAATATCCATACACATTTGCAATATCTGCAGTAAGAGATGCTGAGCTAGGTACTAGTGATAATATAATGTAATGAGTTTCTCAAAACTTTGAGTCGGTGCACAGATCCACTAGTAGTGGTAGAACAATGGGATTTCAAATCTTTCTGCATTTGGTTGGAACCGAATTTTGATAGTCTGACATGTGTCAAGTAAAAATGAAGTTACATCTAGTAGTTTTCAAATCTTTTGATAATATTTTTTCAATTAATAGCACAATTCCATCTTTATCAGGAAAGTCAGATTGAA
Organism: Bufo bufo; assembly: GCF_905171765.1. Classification (NCBI taxonomy): domain Eukaryota; kingdom Metazoa; phylum Chordata; class Amphibia; order Anura; family Bufonidae; genus Bufo; species Bufo bufo. The sequence continues at coordinate 484,977,462 of NC_053389.1, forward strand.
GGTTTTAAAGTTAAGAACGATTTTATGAAAAAAAAGGTAATCCCTTTCTAGCTTTGAAGGAGAGTTAACATAGCTCCAAAGGATGCATTGGTATCAGAACTCTGTGCATTAATAATATGGACACCAATAATATGACTCAAGAATTTCAGTATTATGTGACTGATAATATAGTTGCATTTGCAAGTAGTCATCCAAAATCCAGAACTCTTCTTAAAGAGCAGTCACCCGGGACTAATGTCTATGATCAGCCGTAACACTGATCTCAGACATTTAACCCCTCAGATGCCATGACCAAATGCGACCACAGCAGCCGGGAGCAGAAAACCCATGAGCGCTGTCCTAGCAGCAAATGGGTGAGATGCTAATTTCCTTCAGCAGCATCGGTGAAGGATCTAAGACTGCTACAGCTATGTTCCTATGCAGGAACTCAGTATATCTCTCTTAGACTTCAATGCTAGAGGAACTTTTCAAAAGTATAACATCCTTTTTAAAAATATTAAAAAATCTAAAAATTCTAATATTTCTCCATAATAAAAGTAAACATCCTAGAATTATTTATCCCATATGCAAATGCCATACTATAGTGCAGCACAAAATGATTCTGCAGCCCAACAAACAAATGCCACAATACAGTACAAAATACCTCTTCAGCTGTGCCAAACAAACTCCACAGAGCAGCACACAATATTTCCCCAGCAGTGCCAAATGAATATCACAGTGAAGCACCACTGGAAGCACGGTCATACTTCCCATAGCCCCCACAATGCTGACATTATCAGTGCCGATTCTGCTTTGGTATGACAGGCAGTTCAATCACCAACCAGTTGAATGACTGAAAAGCCAACACCATAACTGCAACATCTCAGGTTTAGATACTGATCTAAAGTGAAAAACCCAGGGGGTCATTTATTAAGACTGGGGTTTAAGATGCCGGTCTTAATAACCTCTATATATGCTGCTAGATCTGCCGAAGTTATGAAGAGGCGTAGGCCTTTACATAACTTTGCCACATCCAGTGCCAGTCTAAATGTAAGCCGGCTTGGATTTAGACTATTTTCTATGCCTGAAACTGTTAGGAAAATGATATGATCAGTGAGATAAAAGACTAAACATCCCAGGAACTCATAAAATAGATATGGCACTGATAGAGAGATCTAGAACTTGTTTTTTTATTATTTATTTAATACCCAAGAATTATACAACAGAACTTATCCAGCAGCATAGTACAGGATATGTGAAGACATGACTAAACATCTTTAGACTTCACATTTTATTTATATCTCATATACTTTAGTGACAATGATAATAAAAGGCATGACCCTCTTTGGACAATCCATTTTTGTTAGTAGAGTCCCATGGTAACAAGCTAATTACTAATGTACTGTGTAAAACGGAAATATCTTTGTAGGTCACTCTCACATGCAATCCTGTCACCATGTACATATGTTAGTCTCCTGCTTACATCCTGTCCTCTTTATAGCCTGCCAACTCTCCTCATTGTCTCCAGGTCCCTAGAGGGTGCATGTTTCACATGTTTGGCAGAACACTGGGCAGCTGTAATTACTATACTATGGGGTAGATTTATTATCTCCCTTATGCCAGAGAAGTAGCTTTAAAAAATTACAAGCTGTCTGTTTGTGGTTACTTTAAAAAAATAAAAAAAATAGTTGAAAGGGCCTTTTTTTTTACGCTGCCCTCAAATCTCCACTTTTGCAAAAGTGGGCATGACAAGGGTGGAAAAAGGATGTGGCCAGCAGCGGAGACAAATTTATCTTAGTTTACGCCAGTTTTCTGGTGCGAATGAAGCCAGAAATCTACAGTAGCTATGAGTTGTCGGAGGTTTTTGTTTAGGTGCACGGACTGCAGGAGGATGCACCTAATGTATGATGAGGTTTCCGCCTCATCAAAATTTGATGAATCTTCATCAAATGAAGGGGATATCAATATCGGCCTAGAAAGCACTCGTCTTGATAAATCTCCACCTATGTTTCACTTTGCATACAGCTATAATTCTGCCTAATATTGTGTGAAGAATCAATTTAGTGCTTTTTAGGACAACATGCAAACATAAAGGTTATGGTCACTGCCTGTTGCCTTCACATACAAACATAGAGGCAAATGTTTGTATGAGTTGATAGGAATCATGAATAGAGTTGAGCGGACACCTGGATGTTCGGGTTCGACGGGTTCGGTTGAACTTCACAAAAAAGTTCGAGTTCGGGACCCGAACTTGACCCGAACTTGACCCCGAACCCGAACCCCATTGAAGTCAATGGGGACCCGAACTTTTGAGCACTAAAATGGCTGTAAAAAAGTCATGGAACGGTCTAGAGGGCTGCAAACGGCATCAAAATGTGGTAAAGAGCATGGCAAGTGCTCTACAAACAAATATGGATAGGGAAATGACTTTAAATAACATAAAATACGTAAAAATAAAAAAATTATAATCTTGATCTCGGAGGACGAGGTCCATATGGAGTAGGAGGTTGAGGAGGCGGTGTATGTGGTGGTGTAGGTGGAAGCGGCGGTGGAGGAGGAGCAGGTATCCTACACTGCTCTTTGGTTTTAAATTTATTTTTATTTTTTTAAATTAGGGTACACCCCAAAACATTGGGAAATATAACCTGTGATAACCCCCTCCAGTCATGCTAAACACACGTTCAGACAATACACTGGCTGCAGGGCAGGCCAGCACCTCCAAGGCGTAAAGGGCAAGCTCAGGCCATGTGGCCAATTTGGAGACCCAGAAGTTGAAGGGGGCAGACCCATCATTCAGTACGAGTAGGCGTGTGCACACATACTGCTCCACCATGTCGCACATCCCCGTGATATCCACGATCCAATTGGATATCTTCTCTATCAACATTCAATGTTCTTTTATGCACCTACCATGGTGATCACGGGTGGCGGGGAATCAGGGTTCCAGGCCGGAGAGGGAGCCTGAGCAAGGGATACCACATCCAAGGGAGGTCAATGGATGACATTAAATGTAATTGAGCGGAAATGTGGGACAAAGTATTGAAGCATAAGCTTCCAAGTTAAGGAGGGAGCGCGCGGCAATTACCCACTCTCGACTCGGGGAGGTAGTGACGATAAATAACAATACAGGACTCTTAAGATGCCCTGTTATTGGAATGATTAATAAAAAATTATAGGGAATGTCACTGGGGTATTTTGGATTTGGAAACGTTAGCCAGTAGAGGCCCTGCTGCCGCTTTGTTGACTCTAGATAACTTCTGCCTGATCGCACGTCCCTGTGATGTCCACGATCCATTTGGATATCTTCTCTATCAACTTTCGATGTTCTTTTCTGAGCATACCATGTTGATCACGGTTATCGGCGAATAAGGGTTCCACGCTGGAGAGGGAGCGTGAGAAAGGGAGACCTCATCCAAGAGAGGTCAATGGCTGCAATGGGATGAAGCGGAAATGTGGGACAAGTTATTAAATCATAAAAATCGATAAAGATGAATTTTAGAAATTTAAGTCCTTGTCACCTATGCAGAGCAGGGGTTTTTCCTCACCAGAAATGGGTTAATGTCACCCACCAATGGAACAGATTATTTTTTTAAATTTTGGTCCCTGTCACCTATGCAGAGCAGGGGTTTATTCATTACAAAAATTGTAAAATATCAACTCAAGAATGTAACAGAAAAATTTGTGAAATTTATTAACCTGTCTGCTATGTAGAGCAGGGGTATATCACAGCCAAAAATTGTTGAATTTCACCCGAAAAAGTAAAAGCAAATTAGTGATTTTTTTTTTACCTGTCTACTAGGTATAGCAGTGGTATATCACACCCAAAATTTGGGGAATTTCACCCGAAAATGTAACAGATAAATTAGTGTTTTTTTTACCTATCTACTAAGTAGAGCATGGGTATATCACACCCAAAAATTGGTGAATTTCACATGAAAATGTAACAGCCAAATTAGTGTTTTTTTTTACCTGTGTACTAGGTATATGTCATGGTCTTACCTTCTTGCTGTTCTCCTTCGTTTGACATGTGCTGGCGGCCATCTTGGTTTCTGGGTTTCTTGTAGCCTTCCACCCTGCGGCTCCTCCTTCCCACTGGGAGGAGCTGGATGCCTAGCTCATATATATAGGAGGTCTGTGGCTTCAGTTCCTTGCTTGGTCCTCCTGTGTTCACATGCTTCTAAGACTGCTGCTGCTTCTGGTTCCTGATCCTGGCTTCGTCTGACTACCCTGCTGGTTTCTGATCCTGGCTTCGTCTGACTACCCTGCTGGTTCCTGATCCTGGCTTCGTCTAACTACCCTTCTGGTTCCTGACCCCTGGCCTCTCAAAGACTCTGCTTCGGTTTCACCATCCGTTTGGACTTTTGCTTTACAGCTTTATTTTCAATAAAGCCTTCTTATTTTCACTTATCTCTTGTTGTACGTCTGGTTCATGGTTCCGTGACATTAGGACCAAGCCATGAATTCTGACGGTACAGGGCCATCCTCGCTACCCATGCTGGTTGCCAGACTTGA